>NC_060193.1:18850919-18958419 GCF_021184085.1 Oncorhynchus gorbuscha
TATTTCAAACACCTCCAGTCCCCTGTGCCTGGCGCTATTCACATACTAAATCTGTGTTGATGTAACCTGTGTCTGGGAATTCATGGGGCTAAAGGCTGCTGGGGAGTAAACGATTGTAACAAAACTAACTGTAATCCGTTATATTACCAGCAAAAATATTGTAATCAGATTTCAGATACTTTTGAAAAACAAAATCATTACTTGTAGGATTACTTTTAAATCCCGAAATGATGTTTGCGGAAAAAAATGATTTGACACCTTTCTGTTTTCTCAATGACATTCATATCAGCCTTGGAAAAAGGTGCAAATTTAAATTACAGTAGTTCCGCCTGAGCAAGTCGGACCATTAGTCAGATACCAATGACTCCAAATGTGTTTGATGGATCGCAGGAATAGGCTTTTGACGGCTATAGTCCAAACGGTCTTCCAATGGTGCGACTGCTGTCGGCATCCAACGATTATCCAACTTGAATAAACGCTTGGAGGTCAGGATGACAGTAGTGGTGTAGTCTACGGTGATACGGATATCACTTATTATTGATACCTACATAGCGCATTGATGTGAATCACACTGCTGCTCTCTCATTTAGCTATTTGCGCCATAAGGATTGTGGTTGTTGAGGACGGCTGTTCACAAATGTGTATCTGTATTTTAACGCAACAATGGTTGAATTGAAGGAGTCTTAGCTGCCTATCAATTATTGTTTTTGCAACCAGTAAACAGCCAGTGGACAATGTGCTCTTGCAAAAGCTGCAGTACAGATCCCAGGCTATGGAACAAAACTCCCCAGTGATCTTGTGCTCCATACTTTCAAAAACAAGTTTAATTCAAGAAAACCACGAGTAAGGCTTTCATTGCTCAATCTAATTCTTGCTGATGAAAAGAAATGTCCATAGTCCTAACGGACACATGCTCAAACTATAGACCTGTAGCAAATGCAGCATATGGGATAGATTTCTCACATGCTAATAGCACTTTTCAGTAGTGCTCAAAGCATGTCATTCAGAAACCAGCATTTATTTTTCAACTCAAAGCAATGAGCCCAATCAGACCTCCATGACAAAAGAGTAGGCTAATAAGTCTTTGTTTTTTGGGTTATGCTGAGGCAAAATTATTTGGCTAATATATGTTCAAGTCCTATTCTTGAAGATCTAGGGGAATTAAATTCATTGGAATGACTGGGAATCTGACAGACTCTGTTTTATGTTAAGGTATGTCCTAATCATATTATTTTCTGTAGTAGTAGTCGCCTACAGTACACAACCAATCCATAAAGTGAAATGCAACATCCGTTTATGGTCAGCTGTGTCAACACTAACATTGATTTATCCTGCAATAGATAGTTTAATTGGTAATATTCATTTTGGTCTTCTTCTCATGCCTCTTGAGCAGGTTGACGATTTCCGCTAGATTTGCCAGCTGAAAAATCAAAATGGGCTATTTTGTAAAAAAAATATAAAAACTAAAATTTGCTTTAATTTAAGGTTAGGGGTAGGCATTAGGGTTAACAGGGTGGGTAAAGTTAGGGTTAGGTTTAAAATAATCAGATTGTAAAACTTTGTAGATATGCCAGCTAATGACCACTCTGTAGAGCTGCCTCCAGAACAAGATTCATGATGAAAAACGCTAAGTTGTGCCTCTTAAAGAGAAAGTAATCTAAAAGTAACTGAAAGTAATCAGATTACATTACAGAGTTAGGATAATCCCAAAATTACATTACTGATTACAATTTTGAAGGTAACTGGTCTCACACAGGGCTGACAGTCAGGGTTGCTCTCCTCTCCTCTAGAACCCCAGGAAGGGACACCACGCCAGGCAGGCAGGACACCCCAGCCTCAGTCCTGACCTGGAGAAAATGAAGGCCTGACTGTCTCCATTTCCCCAAGGCAGTTTCTGCAGGCAGCTCCTGCCAGAGCAGTGTGCTCCTCGAGCTGCAGGCCAGACCCAGTGAGGGAGGAGGGGAGATGATGAGCTGCAGCCAGAGACTAGCTACACTACTGAACAACCGCCACAGCCACTTAACCCCTTATGGTTCTTAGTTAACACTGTACTTGGGGTTATAAGCAGGTTTGGGGTCAATTCCACTTAAATTCTGTCACAAATTGTCTGAATTGAAATGGAATTGACCGCAACAATCCTGGTTATTAGATCAGATGGGCCCTGCACCTGTGGGCCATTCATCAATATAGCACTACACTGACCTAGTCTAATGTTTTGATACACTGAGATCTCAGATGAGGAGCCATTAGACTACAGTATATGAAGACTTTCAGGATCAGGAGTCGAGTAATTCGATTTTACCCTTATAACCAAAGCAAAAGGCTCTGATGACTGAACCTTCAGACCCCAGAGGCACTTTACTGAGAGATGCTGGGACTGGGAGTCCATGATTAACGTGCTGTTGAAAAGACTACACTTTGCTGTTGATCCTGTACAGAGAGGAAGAGAGAGCAGAAGGGAGCGAGAAATTATCAAGACCAAACCGGCAGGACAAAGACAATGAGGTAGGGAGACCGACCGAGAAAGAGAGATTAAGAGAGATTGGGGGGTGAGAGTGAAAGGGTGGGAGGGGTGAGAGAGAGGGTGTGAAGGGTGAGAGAGAGAGGGTGGGAGGGGCGAGAGAGAGAGAGCGGGAGAGACGAGGGAGAGAGAGGGGGGCGAGAGAGAGAGGGGAGGAGGGGAGAGAGAGAGAGGGGGGAGATGAGAGAAAGGGGTGATGAGAGAAAGGGGAGGGTTGGGAGAGCGAGAGAGGGGGGGGGGGTTGGGAAAGCGATAGAGAGAGAAAGGCAGCCGAAGGCAGACCTGGCTCTCAAGAGAAGACAGGCTATGTGCACACTGCCCACAAAATGAGGTGGAAACTGAGCTGCACTTCCTAACCTCCTGCCAAATGTATGACCATAGAGACACATTTTTCCCTCAGATTATACAGATACACGAAGAATTTGAAAACAAATCCAATTTTGGTAAACTTCCATATCTATTGGGTGAAATACCACAGTGTTCCATCACAGCAGCAAGATGTGACCTGTTGCCACAAGAAAAGGGCAACCAGTGAAGAACAAACACCATTGTAAATACAACACATATTTATGTTGATTTATTTTCACTTTCTTACTTTAACTGTTTGCACATAAATATGACATTTGTAATGTCTTTATTCTTTTGGAACTTTTGTGAGTGTAATGTTTACGGTTCATTTGTTATTGTTTATCATCTAGTTCACTTGCTTTGGCTAACATATGTTTCCCATGCCAATAATGCCCTTACATTGAAATGAGAGTCAGAGAGAGAAAATGAGGAAACGAGAAAGATAAAAGAGAACAAGATGGTAAAGGAGGAATGCTCTAACCCAGGCCTGGGCAATTCTTTTCCATGGAGGGCCACATTAGAAAGTATTTTTACCATCGCGGGCCAGAATCATATTACAGGATTATACATCATGTGTATGACTGTGTTGACAGATATATCTACTGTAAATCACATTCAGATATGCTACTCATTTTACTTTTTTTACACGCACAAAAATAAACCACATCCATGTTCTCCTTTTGGTTGGTATTTTCATTATTAAACATGCAATGAACTACATGGAGTGGAATGTACACTGTGCATTCAGCACCACGGACAGAACTCTTGTTAACGGGTATGCACAAAAACACAAGAAAGAGGTCAACATTATATTTAAACTACTCAATCAGTGTGAGGAGTGAAGTCTCTGATGGGCATTGACTAGAGCAGTGAAGTCGGGTATAGTTTCTGACGTCGCTATGCACAGGATTGCTGAGAGGTGAGAGTCAGTAAGAGATGATCTGTGCCTTGACTTGTTATATTTCATTACTGAAAATGTCTGTTCACATACATAGGTTGACCCAAACAGTACAAACATCTTCTGAGCATGACCCCTAATCTTTGGAAAGTCTTGTTCATCGAGAGACGCATAGAACCTCGCCACTGACATTGTTTTGAATAGTTCTCCAATCAGTGCATCAGACTGAAGATTGATAAGCTCAAGTTGCAGGTCAGTGGAAGCGTTATCCACGTTGAAGGTGAAAGGAGAGGAAACCAACAGCATGTCCTTTTCCAACACTTTGAAATCCTCAAAATGATGAGAAAACTCACCGTTCAAAGCACACAGCAGTGATGTATACTTCTCCCCCTGGTCATCTGATAGGGAACAGACTAGTAGTGTCATCTGATAGAGAACAGACTAGTAGTGTCATCTGATAGGGAACAGACTAGTAGTGTCATCTGATAGAGAACAGACTAGTAGTGTCACCTGATAGGGAACAGACTAGTAGTGTCATCTGATAGAGAACAGACTAGTAGTGTCATCTGATAGGGAACAGACTAGTAGTGTCATCTGATAGAGAACAGACTAGTAGTGTCATCTGATAGGGAACAGACTAGTAGTGTCATCTGATAGGGAACAGACTAGTAGTGTCATCTGATAGGGAACAGACTAGTGGTGTCATCTGATAGGGAACAGACTAGTAGTGTCATCTGATAGAGAACAGACTAGTAGTGTCATCTGATAGAGAACAGACTAGTAGTGTCATCTGATAGGGAACAGACTAGTAATGTCATCTGATAGGGAACAGACTAGTAGTGTCATCTGATAGGGAACAGACTAGTAGTGTCATCTGATAGAGAACAGACTAGTAGTGTCATCTGATAGAGAACAGACTAGTAGTGTCATCTGATAGGGAACAGACTAGTAGTGTCATCTGATAGAGAACAGACTAGTAGTGTCATCTGATAGAGAACAGACTAGTAGTGTCATCTGATAGGGAACAGACTAGTGGTGTCATCTGATAGAGAACAGACTAGTAGTGTCATCTGATAGGGAACAGACTAGTAATGTCATCTGATAGGGAACAGACTAGTAGTGTCATCTGATAGGGAACAGACTAGTGGTGTCGAGAGACGCATAGAACCTCGCCACTGACATTGTTTTGAATAGTTCTCCAATCAGTGCATCAGACTGAAGATTGATAAGCTCAAGTTGCAGGTCAGTGGAAGCGTTATCCACGTTGAAGGTGAAAGGAGAGGAAACCAACAGCATGTCCTTTTCCAACACTTTGAAATCCTCAAAATGATGAGAAAACTCACCGTTCAAAGCACGCAGCAGTGATGTATACTTCTCCCCCTGGTCATCTGATAGGGAACAGACTAGTAGTGTCATCTGATAGGGAACAGACTAGTGGTGTCATCTGATAGGGAACAGACTAGTAGTGTCATCTGATAGGGAACAGACTAGTAGTGTCATCTGATAGAGAACAGACTAGTAGTGTCATCTGATAGGGAACAGACTAGTAGTGTCATCTGATAGGGAACAGACTAGTAGTGTCATCTGATAGAGAACAGACTAGTAGTGTCATCTGATAGGGAACAGACTAGTAGTGTCACCTGATAGGGAACAGACTAGTAGTGTCATCTGATAGAGAACAGACTAGTAGTGTCATCTGATAGGGAACAGACTAGTAGTGTCATCTGATAGAGAACAGACTAGTAGTGTCATCTGATAGGGAACAGACTAGTAGTGTCATCTGATAGGGAACAGACTAGTAGTGTCATCTGATAGAGAACAGACTAGTAGTGTCATCTGATAGGGACCAGACTAGTAGTGTCATCTGATAGGGAACAGACTAGTAGTGTCATCTGATAGGGAACAGACTAGTAGTGTCATCTGATAGGGAACAGACTAGTAGTGTCATCTGATAGGGAACAGACTAGTAGTGTCATCTGATAGGGAACAGACTAGTGGTGTCATCTGATAGGGAACAGACTAGTGGTGTCATCTGATAGGGAACAGACTAGTGGTGTCATCTGATAGGGAACAGACTAGTAGTGTCATCTGATAGGGAACAGACTAGTGGTGTCGAGAGACGCATAGAACCTCGCCACTGACATTGTTTTGAATAGTTCTCCAATCAGTGCATCAGACTGAAGATTGATAAGCTCAAGTTGCAGGTCAGTGGAAGCGTTATCCACGTTGAAGGTGAAAGGAGAGGAAACCAACAGCATGTCCTTTTCCAACACTTTGAAATCCTCAAAATGATGAGAAAACCCACCGTTCAAAGCACACAGCAGTGATGTATACTTCTCCCCCTGGTCATCTGATAGGGAACAGACTAGTAGTGTCATCTGATAGGGAACAGACTAGTGGTGTCATCTGATAGGGAACAGACTAGTAGTGTCATCTGATAGGGAACAGACTAGTAGTGTCATCTGATAGGGAACAGACTAGTGGTGTCATCTGATAGAGAACAGACTAGTAGTGTCATCTGATAGGGAACAGACTAGTGGTGTCATCTGATAGGGAACAGACTAGTAGTGTCATCTGATAGGGAACAGACTAGTGGTGTCATCTGATAGAGAACAGACTAGTAGTGTCATCTGATAGGGAACAGACTAGTAGTGTCATCTGATAGGGAACAGACTAGTAGTGTCATCTGATAGGGAACAGACTAGTGGTGTCATCTGATAGGGAACAGACTAGTGGTGTCATCTGATAGGGAACAGACTAGTGGTGTCATCTGATAGGGAACAGACTAGTAGTGTCATCTGATAGGGAACAGACTAGTGGTGTCGAGAGACGCATAGAACCTCGCCACTGACATTGTTTTGAATAGTTCTCCAATCAGTGCATCAGACTGAAGATTGATAAGCTCAAGTTGCAGGTCAGTGGAAGCGTTATCCACGTTGAAGGTGAAAGGAGAGGAAACCAACAGCATGTCCTTTTCCAACACTTTGAAATCCTCAAAATGATGAGAAAACTCACCGTTCAAAGCACACAGCAGTGATGTATACTTCTCCCCCTGGTCATCTGATAGGGAACAGACTAGTAGTGTCATCTGATAGGGAACAGACTAGTGGTGTCATCTGATAGGGAACAGACTAGTAGTGTCATCTGATAGGGAACAGACTAGTAGTGTCATCTGATAGGGAACAGACTAGTGGTGTCATCTGATAGAGAACAGATTAGTAGTGTCATCTGATAGGGAACAGACTAGTAGTGTCATCTGATAGGGAACAGACTAGTAGTGTCATCTGATAGGGAACAGACTAGTGATGTCATCTGATAGAGAACAGACTAGTAGTGTCATCTGATAGGGAACAGACTAGTAGTGTCATCTGATAGGGAACAGACTAGTAGTGTCATCTGATAGGGAACAGACTAGTAGTGTCATCTGATAGGGAACAGACTAGTAGTGTCATCTGATAGGGAACAGACTAGTAGTGTCATCTGATAGGGAACAGACTAGTAGTGTCATCTGATAGGGAACAGACTAGTAGTGTCATCTGATAGGGAACAGACTACTAGTGTCATCTGATAGGGAACAGACTAGTGGTGTCATCTGATGGGGAACAGACTAGTAGTGTCATCTGATAGGGAACAGACTAGTAGTGTCATCTGATAGGGAACAGACTAGTAGTGTCATCTGATAGGGAACAGACTAGTGGTGTCATCTGATAGGGAACAGACTAGTAGTGTCATCTTCAAGGCTTTGACAAGGCTGTACATCTGATGTGCAAAAAGACCCTTCCCTTGTAGTTTTGAATTCAGTTTATTCACGAGGTGTCCACGGTGAAGGCAGAATCAACCAACCATTCTTTATCTTGCAGTTGATGGAAATCCACCTATTTTCCATTCATTTAAGCACCTTCCCCAAACTCAGTCATCTCATGTTTGGGTGGTAGGGAAGATCTGCATGACCCGACCCAGTCTCTTCCAACAGTGACACAAACATATGGTGAAAAGATTTTGTTCTTCTGAAGTTTACCACATTTAGTGACTGTATCCACAACATGGCTCATTTTCAGAACACATTTACAGAGCATCTCTGTGTTCAGCTCAGCTACTTGATCTTGTATCCATTTCAAAAACAGATTCCTGCCTGGTTTGGGCAACCATCAGTGGTCACGCTAGATAACTTATCAAAACTCAGTCCCAGCTTTGCCACACACGTATTAACCTCCTCCAATAAGTCTTTCCCTGTGGTTGTGCTCTTCATTGACTGCAATGAAGCAAGTTCCTCTGTAATTTCAAAGTCTGGGGTTATGAATATCAACAACTGCACCGTGTCACGTGCGTCATCGCTCTTATCCAGGGCCACGGAGAAATAGGTGAAATCCTTTACCTTGTCTTTCAACTGTTGTTTCATATTCTCTGCAATTATCATGACACAAGGTGAGACCCAGATGCAGACACAGGAGGCAGATGGTTGGAGTCTTACAATGTTTATTAATCCAAAAGGAGAAGGCAAGAGGTCGTGGACAGGCAAAAGGTCAAAACCAGATCAGAGTCTAGGAGGTACAGAGTGGCAGACAGGCTCGTGGTCAAGGCAGGCAGAATGATCAGGCAGGCGGGTACAAAGTCAGGAAACAGAAAAGGGTCAAAACCAGGAGGACTAGAAAAAGAAGAAATGCAAATACCAGGAGAACGGGGAAACCGCTGGTTGATTTGGAAACATACAAGACGAACTGGCACAGAGAGACAGGAAACACAGGGATAAATACACTGGGGAAAATCAGCGACACCTGGAGGGGGTGGAGACAATCACAAGGACAGGTGAAACAGATACGGGGGTGACAGTGATGTTCTCATCACGCCGTGTCACTGTTCATCTTGACAGGGAAACATTTTCAAACAGCTCTTTGTCAGGGCAAAGTATTGCTGCAGAGTCAATTAAACATTATTTAATGAATTCGCCCCCAGCGAATGGCTTGCAATTTTGTGGGACAGTACATGGCTAGCTCTAGCAATTTCGTTGTTTGCTGAATGCAGTTCTGTGAAAAGTCCTAGCTGCTTCTGTATCTGAGAAAGCAACTCTTTCGATGCACTTGCCCTCTACTCATATTCCTTCTCTGCATACTTTGTCTGGAAGTGTCGGGAGAAGTACTCTCTTTGCACACTTACCACACAGCTTTCGCTGAAACCTCAGTAAAGAAATATTTCAATGTCCACTCTTGCTGGAACAATCTACATTCATTGTCTACTTTCCTTCTCTTTGAAATATTTGAAAAACTCATTTATGCGCAATTTCTAGCTAGCTACTATTTGTAACTGTGACGTGTGTGTCAGCCTGTCAGTCACTGTCTGTCCTCGTGCAGTTGTTATTTATACGTGCCTTCAAAATAAATGTCCCACAAGCGGTCGGAGTTAAATCATTCCTCAAAAGTGAGTATTCATTGGGCTTTTAATTTGAATTACAAATATGTTTCTCAAAACGTTACGAATCGCCAATTCTTAATGTGATCTGAACACCATTCCGCGAGCCGTGGGATGGGCCGTCCTTTGCCCATGCCTGCTCTAACCTGTTCTATGGAGAGTTCTTTCCTGGCGGTTCCTGATATCTCAGAGATCTTGTCAACGTGTTTTCGCAGATTTCTGAATCATGAATTCACTGGCAATGGAGCAGTGCAAGGCCTGCATCCAGCAATGTCACGAGTTACGTGACCCGTTTTTGAAGCTGTTTCAGTACAGCTCTATACGAAGAGAGAAGGGGAGAGGGCAAACTCGATTGAACTGGTTTCAATGTATGGAATCACTTGGTAGTTTCTGGATTTTGGGTAAACTTCTCCTTTAAGTAGTTATATGGTATTTTATTCAATCTATTGTATTATCTCTTATCTGTGTGAAGCGAGACTTACAGCCATAAAGAGGGTTCGGTACCATGTAAAAGGACACTATGGATGTAACCTCAGTCATTAGCACTGACTGTCATAATGATTGACAATATTGCACCTGACACAGAGATTGAAGGAGTATCAGTTTTAATTTTGCAGACATATTGTAGCTTCCATCAATGTAATTGTTTGCATCATTATCAATCCCCCAAATATTTTAGGGGGTAAATATACAGAACCAGTCAAAAGTTTGGACACACCTACTCAGTCAAGTTTTGTTTTGATATTTTAACTATTTCTACATTGTAGAATAATAGTGAAGATATTTAATAGTTTTGATAACACATATGGAATCATGTAGTAACCAAAGAGTGTTAAACAAATCAAAATATATTTTATATTTGAGATTCTTCAAAGTAGCCACCGTTTGCCTTGATGACAGCTTTGCACACTCTTGGCATTCTCTCAACAAGTTGCATGAGGTAGTCACCTGGAATGCATTTCAATTAACAGGTGTGCCTTGTTAAAAGTTCATTTGTGGAATTTCTTTCCTTCTTAATGCGTTTGAGCCAGTGTGTTGTGACAAGGTAGGGGTGGTATTGTAACGATCCTCTGTGGTGGAAGAAGGTGAGGACCAAAGCGCAGCGTGGTAAGCGTTCATATTTTTTATAAAATAACTGACCACTGAACAAAACAATAAACGAACAGTCCCGTAAGGTGAATGAAAAAAAACACTAAACAGGAAATAATCACCCACCAAACACAGGTAGGAAAAGGCTACCTAAGTATAATTCTCAATCAGAGACAACGAACGACACCTGCCTCTGATTGAGAACCATACCAGGCCAAACACAAAACCACAACATAGAAAAAAGAACATAGAGTACCCACCCCAACTCACACCCTGACCAAACTAAAACAAAGACATAACAAAAGAACTAAGGTCAGAACGTGACAGGTATACAGAATATAGCCCTATTTGGTAAAAGACCAAGTCCATATTATGGCAAGAACAGCTCAAATAAGCAAAGAGAAATGACAGTCCATTACTTTAACACATGAAGGTCAGTCAATAGAACGCCAAATGTGTGTCAGGTTTCTTCCAGATGTGACGCTTGGCATTCAGGCCAAAATGTTCAATCTTGGCTTCATCAGACCAGAGAATCTTGTTTCCGTTTATCTCCTCTACCATAAAGGCCTGTTTGATGGAGTCCTGAAGAGATGATTGTCCTTCTGAAAGGTTCTCCCATCTCCACAGAGGAACTCTAGAGCTGTCAGAGTGATCATGGAGTTCTTGGTCACCCCCCTGACCAAAGTATCAGGGAAGCAAACTGGTGAGGGCCCAAAAAGGTGACACTTTTTTTGTTGTTGCACTGAAACATACAAAACATCCCTGCTCGGGGGAAATGCAGGTTTTAACTAATTAAACAATAAAGAATATGATCTACATCATCTGTCTCTGTGTGTAAAATAAAAAGTGGTTAATGTGACCCTAACTCACAGCTACAAAATGTAAAGAAAGCAATCCAATCCAATGTTATTTGTTGCCTAGACTTTACTGCAAATTACATTTTAGAGAAAAAACAATACACTAATATTTCAGATAGAATAGAACACTTGTGACCACACACATCTACATATTGCACGTGGGGAAAAAACATCTTAAAGTAGAAATAGAATGAAACAAACAGGCATTCTATTTTTGCTCTATTATAGTGGCCTCTACAGCAGACATCGATCAAGTGAACAAGGCTACATGTGTGCCAAAATAATGTTCACTGAGTAAAACATGTATAAATCCCTCCTCACTCACTCACCCACATGTGTTACTGTCAAGTTCAACACAACAAAAGCAATATCTTTGGGCTATACATTATTACATTGTACACTTTCTGCCTGCGGACATCTGTTCTACAATGTTCCAGCAGAGCCTGATACACTTTGTTGGCATAACGGATCTCCTTCAGGCAGAGAGAACACCTGGCTTACCCCTTTTATCCAGAGACTGGAAAAGAGAGACAGAGGGAAAGTGTGTTGCGTTCCTTTCACCTCTATAGTGGCATCCAACTTAAGCCAGGCCTGGCTACAGCTACACTTGATCCCTGAATCCACTTGTTTAACAAGCAACGCCTCATTTTCACCTCTATAGTGGCATCCAACTTAAGCCAGGCCCGGCTACAGCTACACTTGATCCCTGCATCCACTTGTAAGCAACGCCTCATTTTCATCTAATTCTCTTATTCTGAAAATTAACCACATACTGTCGAGGGAAAACATTAGTTCATAGATAGTAGTTAGTTCGTTAGATAGTTAACATTTCACACAGATTGCCAGGGTCCAGTAAGCAACTAATGCATTATAACTTGAGGAACGGCAAGGAGTCGTATACCAGTATATTAATACTATAGCGAATTGGTTTGGTTACAAACGTTAGTTCATCTGATGTTGTAACGTTAGGTAGCTAATGTTAGCTGACTGACTTTATTAGCCAGCTAATTTTCACACCATAAACTCAATTATTTGATCAGTTAAATTGGCTAATGTTGCTCAACATTTCTCTGGCTAGCTAACAGAGAATTCGATCCAGCTAGCAAGATATTTAACAATGCTAACAATACTTGTTCCACCACACTTTCTCCCTCACCTCAAACTTTCCAAATGCCAGTTGTTTTTCGGTTACAGCTCAGGATGTACACTTCACCACCTTCTCACTCGTCAGGCTTCTCACCTACCTTTTCGTTATCGTTCAGTGGACATGCTGCTGTAATTGACAAGTTGTCTTTCCAGACATGCGCTGATGCTGTAACTAGCACATTGGTTGTCTCTTCAGTCGCTGCGTTCTGTTGATATGTAAACGTTTGGCTGAGCCTTGGATACAGCCAGTATTGCTCCAAACACGCATTACTCGTTCTCATACAGCCAGCAGTGATCCAAAGCCCCCCAACCCCCCAAACTTTTCTCATTGGATCTACAAGAATCAGGTAGGTCACCTATATTAGATTCGAAATGGCAAATTCCTCTGAAAGGTGACTAGTTTGCTTCCCTGTGGTATTCTGTGTAGATTGCTGAGGATTTTTATTTTATTTGATCAATTTTAGAATAAGGCTAAAAAATGTCAAGGGGTCTGAATACTTTCCAAATGCACTGTATATGGCACAGCTGTCAATTACTTGGTCCTGAAATGAAACAGGTATACTTTTTTATTCATCACAATTTCCTTTAACCAATTTTGATCTTTATTTACCAATCGTGGTGTTTAATGCAGGGCCGACAGACAAGTTGCTGACTTTTTCCACCTTCCACTTGCCTCTTCCATTTTTCCGGTAATGCTGCAATTAGTTGGTTGTAATTTTGAGTAGAGCAGACATTTCCATATATTTGTGTTTGCTGCATGTGTGACATAACTCCACCAGTCCCATTTATGACATCATTTACAAAGATCATACTTTTTTTTATTTATTCCAAAAATAATGTTTTTTTTTTTTTTTTATCAATTGAAGGAGTATTGATGGAAGAGGAGGAGGTGACATGAGGGAGGAGGAGGATAGATAAGGAATCTGTGCCAGAAGTCAGCCTCTGGCTATGTTCTGCCATTTAATCACAGCTTGGATTCCGCTCACTAGGAAACCCCTTAGAGACAAACGGCACCACGGTGCCTTAGCCATACTTGACTTTAACCACAAGACACCCTCCCTTCCTTAACTACAGACGAGACACACAACCCAACCACACCATGCTCTTCTCTCTCCCTCCACCCCCACGGAGTCTCGCTGCGGCGCTGTGCACACTGGGACCTAGCAGAGGGCATTGAAAATATGTTTTCTTTATGACTTTTCTGTTTTGTCACATTTTTTTTATCATCGCTAGCTTTTTTCCCCCTCCCTTCATCAGACGTAAACCTCTGTTTATTTTCATCTATTCCCCTGAGAGCAGCCCAGTCAGGAGGGATCATTCAGAAGGTTACATCACTGCTGATTAGCCACAATGTTATCATGGAAATCTCTCTCACCCTCTCTCCTCTTTTAGGTTCCTTGTCAAAACATTCCGGATCGAGTTGGATGGATAGGAAGTTAGGAATGTTTTTTTTGGGAACGCCACAGCCAATCAGAGGGTAGCTGAGGAGGAGTAAGGAGCACTGCTGTGAGTGAAATATTTTTTGGAGGAGCCCACATTCCTCCAGGTGGGGACTGGCGCCAGCCCCCTCGGCTCTGCACAGTGTGAGGACGGAACTGTGGAAGGGTTGGGGAAAAAAGGTTGGGTTAGAACTGAGGAAAAGCTGAAGGCTTAGAAATCCACAGGGAGGTATATACATACTGGATAGAGATATTGTAGAAAACCCTGCTGAGTTTGGAAATGATTGTACAGAGAGACAGGACCTTGGGAGAAGGACACTCGACTGAATGACTGTCTACATTACATTGACATTTTAGTCATTAAGCAGATGCTTTTCTCCTCACTGTTAGTCAATGAGGGGATCTGTAACGTATTGGAGGTGAAGGCTATGTACTGAACATACTGTAGGCCTACTGTCGTACTGTTCAAGTATGAATACATGTATTTTCCTACACTAGTACTGGAGGTCAGGGCTATGCCATTGATTCCTTTACCGGTCTCTCATGGCTGGGTTCCTCAGGTCAAACATAGGAGGGATGGTCCTCGTGAACTGGTCAATGCTGTTCTTAGAGAAGTCTGCTATCTCCCACTGATTATCTTGCAGACATACAACAGCAACAGCAACAACAAAAACAACAACAGCAGCAACAACAACAACATCTGCAGATGTGGAGCTTTACTGCATTATGACTGCATTATAAACTGCTTCAAGAAGTCAAAATGATGATCATATGTACAACAAATATATATATTCTACAAAATATTGTAAAGATACAGTACTTGGAACTAAGCAAGGAATTTGGTCGGTATCATGCTACATAGGACAGCAGTTTAGGGCTAAGCAAAGACTGATCGAATATAGAGTAGAATAAAATGACAAGTGTAGTTGAGTTAGCCTGACCTTGAGTTCTCTGCTGAGTTTGTGTATTCTTGACTATGGCCTGGGCGGGGTTCTCCCCTGCTCTCTGTCTGCAGGGTGACAAACAGACCCGCCTTCCACTCATTCCAGTGGGCATCGCAACGCTGGGTGATTTCCCACACCTGCTGCAGGTAGTCGAGATTCCTACACAAACAACACACACATCACCAGTTAACTAACTCTAACCTACTAATTAACCCACTGCTGAGTGATCTCCCACACCTGCTGCATTAAAGAACAACAAGACTTATAAAGCATAAACTACTTCACTAGGCTATATATCGCAGGTAGACCGGAGACGACAACACACACACCATCAGATGACCATCCCTGAGCAGCTTGTTCTATGCTACAGTAACAGTATCTTCTCCAGGGTCTGTATATCTTTAGAGGAAGATGCCCAGGCCGTGGCGGGTGGTTACCTTCTCCACCTCCTTCAGTGTGCCCAGCTGGCCTCTCAGCGCTGCTTCCTTCTCCAGGGCTGACTCACACATCACCACACCGACAAACGGACCTGCAGGTATACGCAGTACACGCAGATGTTAATTCAATAGCAGTGAAAGTGACTATGTAATGTGCAGTAACCATGAGCAGATTTCACACTATTCACAGAAGAGAAACAGTGTGATTGTATCAGCGATGGTAATCTGGGCTGTTTAACTCAACAGTGTGGGGTAAAGGAAGTAGAGAAGAAGTGTTCCTCCCTCTGCGCCATTCATGTTGTTTCACAGCTGGACCCCAGAGGGAAGGAGGGGAAATAAAGAGCAGGAGGGGGGGGTTGAGGAAGATAGAGAGATGGAGTGAGAGAGTACCAATAAAACCCATTGCCCTTTATGGTTGTGAGGTCTGGGGTCCTCTCACCAACCAAGAACTAACAAAACGGTACAAACACCAAATCGAGACACTGCAGGCAGAATTCTGCAAAAGTATGTGTACAATGTAAAAACACCAAATAAATGAGAATTAGGCCGATACCCGCTAATGATCAAAATCCAGAAAAGGAAGCGATTCCCAAACCTTCCTTAACAAAGCCATCACCTACAGAGAAGTTAAGCTGGAAAATAGCCCCCTAAGAAAGCTGGTCCTGGGGCTCTGTTCACAAACACAAACAGACCGCACAGAGGCCCAGGACAACAACACAATTAGACCCAAACAAAACATGAGAAAATAAAAAGATAATCACTTGACACATTGGAAAGAATTTCCAAAAACCCCAGAGCAAACTAGAATGCTATTTGGCCCTAAACAGAGAGCAAGTGTCAGAACACCTGACCACTGTGACTGACCCAAAATTAAGGAAAGCGTTGACTATGTACAGACTCAGTGAGCATAGCCTTGATATTGAGAAAGGCCGCCGAAGCCACACCTGGCTCTCAAGAGAAGACAGACTATGTGCACACTGACCACAAAATGAGGTGGAAACTGAGCTGCACTTCCTAACCTCCTGCCAAATGTATGACCATATTAATGACAAACATTTCCCTCAGATTACACAGACCCACAAATTATTATTTATTTTATAAACTATATCTACCACAGTGTGCCATCAGAGCAGCAATACTTGTGACCTGCTGCCACAAGGGCAACCAGTGAAGAACAAACAAACACCATTGTAAATAATACCTATATTTATGTTGATTTATTTTCCATTTTGTCCTTGAACTATTTTGTAATGAGTGCAGTTGAGTAGCATAGTATATTTCACTGGTCACCATAGCAACACCCACCTGTAGCACGCGCTCCAGCAGGTATATTTCACTGGTCATCCCCAAAGCCAACACTTTCTGTTGCCGCCTTTCCTTCCAGTTCTCTGCTGCCAATGACTGGAACGAATTGCAAAAATCACTGAAGCTGGACTCTCCAACTTTAAGCATCAGCTGTCAGAGCAGCTTACCGACCACTGTACCTGTACTCAGCCAATCTGTAAATAGCACACCCAACTACCTCATCCCCATATTGTTAATTTTCCTCTTGCTCTTATGTACCTCAGTATCTCTACTTGCACATCATCATCTGCACATCTATCACTCCAGTGTTAATGCTAAATTGTAATTATTTCGCCTCTATGGCCTATTTATTGCCTTACCTCCCTAATCTTCTACATTTGCACACACTGTACATAGATTTTTCTATTGTGTTATTGACAGTACATTTGTTTATGTGTAACTCTGTGTTGTTGTTTTTGTCACACTGCTTTGCTTTATCTTGGCCAGATCACAGTTGTAAATGAGAACTTGTTCTCAACTAGCCCACCTGGTTAAATAAAGGTGAAATAAAAAGTGAGTGTTTTAATAAATAAAATAAACACAAAACACAAACAATGCACCGGCATGAATAACACCTGAGGAAAGAACCAAGGTGACTGACAGATATGGGGAAAATAATCAAGGAGTTGGAGTCCAGGTGAGTGTCATGAGGCACTGGTGCTCGAGACGATGGTGACAGGTGTGCGGGATAATCAGCAGTCTGATGACCTAGAGGCCGGAGAGAGAGTATACATGACATATTTGCACATCATTACAACACTGTATATATATATATATATAAATAATGTGACATTTGAAATGTCTATTGTTTTGTTTATTTCACTTTTGTTTATCTATTTCACTTGCTTGGCAATGTAAATGTGTTTCCCATGCCAATAAAACCCCTTAATTTGAAATGGAATTGAGAGTAAGAGAGAGAGATGTGAACACCTTTGTTGCCCTGTGAGAGAGACAGAGAGCGAGAGCGGGAAAGAGGGTTTGGCTGGGGTACCAGGTCCCCCAGTCGGACCCTGCCAGATCCCCACAAAGCCCTCGAACTCCCACAGCCCCCCCCCGCCCCGCTCTGTCACACGACAGCTTTGATTTAGGAGATATTTGATCTACACACATAAAACCACCCCTTCTCTTCCACTTCCCAGACTGGGCCCCTGCTAAGTCGCTCACCACCACACACACTGCCCTTCGACGGGGTCCCCCCAGCCTCACTTCTAAGCTTCTATACTCCCAGGCTCTTACAGGCAAGACGTTCAGCTTCAGACAGACAGACCCACCACCATTGTACCACAGCCTCTTATCTGCTTTCAATTAGACCCTTCACTGAGCTTCCTTCCTGCTCCTATTGTTACAGACACAATGGTACTGCAGTAGAGTGACTGGAGATGTAATGAAGGAATAACAGATTTATTCCATAACAGGATCCTGGATGGACTGGAGAGATCTCTATACTGTACGTGTGGCATTGGGCTGGTCCCAGGTCTCCCTATCGAAGGCCATGCAGCCGAAACAGTTCAGAGTTTTTAATCTTTGTTTCCATTGTTTCCATTTCCATACAAATAAAGGCGTTTTAATTAATTATATGAAGAGTGCCTTGGTGGTCCTCTCTTTTTGATGACCAATTTACCCCTTTTACCAAAGAGCACCTTCTGTCTACCAAAATCTACTATTGTGTACCTTAGCAGCGCTTCCCTTCCTCCTTTTTTTCTACTGGTCCCAGGTCTGTTTGATCTGTCTTGCTGACTCCTATGGTCACGCCAAACAGTACAGGTCTGGGATCAGCCTTGAGTTGCCTAGTGCTTTCTAAGGCTATTGCCGGGCATACATGACTTTCCAAATGCTAACATTGCTGAGCCCCTCACATTAAAACGACCGTCTTTCTTGTTGTTTTTAGTCTTGCCAATGTAGTGGCACTAAACAATGGGGGGGGGGGGTCAAACACTACAAGATTCTTCACTTGGTCGTGAGGATTCTCCATTACACACTGTCTCACGAAAACAATGATGTGATAATGTGATTAGATCGTAGCTAGAACGAGCTGTGGCTCAAAGCAGCCTCAAACGTTTTCAGTCGGACATTCACGCTTGGCATACAGAATTAATCTAGCCAATATATTTTGAAATGGATATCATCACTTGTGAACTTACAAACTGTAACGATTTCACACTTTGGCTTTGGATAAAGGCAAGTACAAACACATACTAGTAATCATAGCTCATAGCTCCTGCTTGAGAGTCCACACATTCTGGGTGATGCAGTACATCATTATCATTGGCCTCTTCTATGGCAAACACTCATTGGCTATTGCTGATCACCACTCTCCAAACGTGTCGTTGCACATCTCGCACTACAAGAGCATTGCAGATTTTGTGCCGATAAAATGTAACGTTTTAAAGTATCAGGACGTTTGGGGGGTGCTCAAAGACAGGATCGGTCGCCCTCAGATTGCGTCTCTGACCCGCTTACATTAAACGAGCGTTGGTGACGTCTGCCAAGAAGGCAACGACATGGGGATTTTGTCTCCCATCTCAAAAACTTGTCTGGGACAGCTACATCTTGACCAACATCGCGTAGTGTACACCTGGCTTATGGGAGGTTGATGGTCTTTATGGATATACTATTCACAGACAGAGATAAGTATTTTTGATGAGATATTGATATCGTCTCTATACAAAACCATCAGACCAGTTAACTCCTTTTATCTTTGACTGTGATGTGCCCTTCACACAAAGAATTAATGTGATGTGGCTAACCCAAATGACTGGGATATTATTGTAGCGTGTGTGTATGTGTGCGTGAGTATGGTGGTGGTCTGGACCTGAATACTAATGTCCCAGAGGACAAAGGCTTCCTCCTGGCCACATTAACCTGCCCTGTGCTACATTCACAACCATTGTTTTCACCTTCCAAACATTCGCCCCATTCTCTTCTCAACTAGATCTGAGCAGAAGGGAAGGGAAGGCTGAGGTGAGAGAAACAACTTCCAATGAGTTCTGGAATAGAACTGTAAAATAGAATTGTGGGGATAAAAGAAGAAGAAGAACAGAATAGAATTGTGAATAAACAAAGTGAGGTGACTTTGTGGAACTTGAAGTGATGAATTTGACGGTGCTAAGGTGCACAATGTAACGTGCACAACTTTCCCACAGTGAGGGCGAGGGGAGTGGTTCACATTCTTAGATGTGTTGAAAGCGTAAAAGTTTGGATTCAGACGTGGTGAGAGAAAGTAGTGTGAGAGCCAGAAGGAGAGATGGGAAGGAACTGTAACTCTGTCATGACAAAAACAACAAGGCGTCACGTCTCTCTCTGTGTTCTCATGAACCATGGTGAGAGAGGAGAGGATCCAGGGAGAGGAGCAAAGAGATGAGAGGGAGGTAAAGGAAAAATAGGACAGTGGTTTGTCCTCTTTGGTACAGTTTGGTACTCTGTCTTTGTTTTGAGTCATAGAATTGTGTGCGCACGCGCGTGCGTGTCTGTATGGAGTAGCAACGATTTCAAGCACATTTTTTATGGAAACCGAAAATAACATAATAAATAAAAGGAAGGATGAATTGTGGCACAGTCAGAATGGGGGATGATCTCCATAAACAGGTTCTGATACTTCTCTGATCCACACATCTATACACTACAGAGAGTGAATGAGAAGGAAGAATAGAGAGGGAGTGAAAAAGAGAGAGGGAGATACCAGCCAATTATCAAAACCCAGAAAAGAGACGTTCAATTCTACAACCACCTAAAAGGAAACCAAACCTTCCATAATAAAACCATCTCCTACAGAGAGAAGAACCTGGAGAAGAGCCCACTAAGCAAGCTGGTCCTGGGGCTCTGTTCACACACACAAACAGACCCCACAGAGCCCCAGGACAACAACACAATTAGACTCAAGAGAACAAAAAGATAATTACTTGGCACAGTGGAAAGAATTAACAAAAGAATGAGCAAACTAGAATGCTATTTGGCCCTAAAACAGAGAGTACACAGTGGCAGAACAGCTGACCACTATGACTAACCCAAAACTAAGAAAAGCTTTGACTACATGTACAGGCCATAGTGATGTCATGACTGTCCTGTGAGGATCACAATGGGTCAGATCAGCTCAGCAATGGTTGATAATAACCAGACCTTCTCTCACCCACAGAAGAGGCGAGGAGGGAACTGGGCCGGGTTGACAGTTCACACACAACCTGTTGTAAATTACAGGTGAATGGGCTCTTTCTCTCCCTCCAGTAAAATCCACCAGAGGATAGTTTTTGTTTACTTTTTATGGCTGCAGTGGCAGTATTGAGTAGCTTGGATGAAAAGGTGCCCATTGTAAACGGCCAGCTCCTCAGTCTCAGTTGCTAATATATGCATATTATTATTAGTGTTGGATAGAAAACACTCTGAAGTTTCTAAAACTGTTTGAATTATGTCTGTGAGTGTAACAGAACTCATATTGCATGCAAAAACCTGAGAAATTCCACTTCATGTTTGGATTTTTTCTGGGGGTGGCAGATTCTCAACCTAGCTCTCAATGAAATTACAGCGAGATATGGATGAGTTTTCACTTCCTATGCCTTCCACTAGATGTCAACAGTCAATAGAACTTTGTCTGATGACTAATGTGAAGGGGAAGGTCGAGTGAAACATGAAATAGTCACCACTGCCACGAGTTGACCATGCTTTCACTATGAGCGTTCACAAGGGATAGACCTGCGTTTCACAGCTCATCTGAAGTCATTCTAATTCTCCGGTTGGAACGTTATTCAAGATGTATGTAAACAACATTCTAAAGATTGATTCAGTACATCTTTTGACATGTTTCTACTGACTTTTATGGAACTTTTGGGCATTTCGTCACGTTATAGTGGATTCGCTTTGTGACTTTGGAATTGTTTACCAAACACGCTAACCAAAGTAGCTAACTGGACATAAATAACAGACATTATTGAACATATCAAGCATTTTATTGTGGACTTGGGATTTATAGGACTGCATTCTGATGAAGTTCATCAAAGGTAAGTAAACATTTATCATGTATTTTCTGGTTTCTGTTGACTCCAACATGGAGGCTAATTTTTCTATTTTTCTGAGCGCCGTCTCAGATTATTGCATGGGTTTCTTTTTCCGTAAAGTTTTTTTGAAATCTGACACAGTGGTTGCATTAACCTGTTAGTCCTATAGGGGCAGTATTTCATTTTTGGATAAAAACACGTGCCCGTTTTAAGCGCAATATTTTGTCACGAAAAGATGCTCGACTATGCTTGGAATTGATAGCTTTGGAAAGAAGACACTCTGACGTTTCCAGAACTGCAAAGATTTTCACTGTGAGTGCCTTAGAACAAAAGCTTCAGGCAAAACCAAGATGTTTGAGCGACCAGGAAATCAACAGGATTTCTGAAGGTACGTTTTCCATGATCGCCTTATATGGCTGTGAATGCGACAGGAATGAACGGACACTTTCTAGCGTTTCCCCAAGGTGTCTGCAGCATTGTGACGTATTTGTAGGCATATCATTGGAAGATTGACCATAAGAGACTACATTTACCAGGGGTCCCGCACGGTGTCTGCGTGGAAATTGGTGCGCAAAAGTCACCTACCAGTATTTTTCCATCCGAATCTGAGAACAATGCAGGCTTCCAGGAACGGCATTTCAATGAAGAGATATATGACAAAACACCTTGAGGATTGATTCAAACAACGTTTTCCATGTTTCAGTCGATATTATGGAGTTAATTCGGAAAAAAGTTTGACGTGTAGGTGACTGAATTTTCGGTTAGTTTCGGTAGCCAAATGCATAGTAACAAAACGGAACGATGTGTCCTACACAAGAATCTTTCAGGAAAAACTGGACATCTGCTATGTAACTGAGAGTCTCCTCATTGAAACATCTGAAGTTCTTCAAAGGTAAATTATTTTATTTGATCCCTTTGCTGGTTTTTGTGAATATGTTGCGTGCTAAATGCTAACGCTAAATGCTAAGCTAGCTATCACCACTCTTACACAAATTATTGATTTTCTCTGGTTCTAAAGCATATTTTGAAAATCTGAGACGACAGGATTGTTAAGAAAAGGATAAGCTTGAGAGCAGGCATATTTATTTCATTTCATTTGCGATTTTTTCACTGCATTCCCAGTATAAGGCGCTAGTAGATTCAGGTGCGGCTGGGAATTTCATTAATAAAAAAGTCTAGCTCATAGTTTAGGGATCCCTATTGTTCCTGTGGATATGCCTTTCCCTATTCATGCCTTAGATAGTCGACCATTAGGGTCAGGGTTTATCAGGGAGGTAACCGCACCTTTGTGTATGATAACGCAGGAGGGTCACAAGGAGAAGATTAGTCTTTTCTTTATTGATTGTGTGGTGCTAGGCCTACCCTGGTTAGTTTGTCATAACCCCACTGTTTATTGGCCACAGAGGGCTCTCACGGGGTGGTCGCGAGAATGCTCAGGTAGGTGTTTAGGGGTTTCCGTTGGTGCTACTAAGTTGGAAAGTCCAGACCAGGTCTCCACCGTGCGCATTCCCCCCGAATATGCCGATTTGGCTCTCGCCTTCTGAAAAATGACCACCCCATCAACGGGGGGATTGTGCGATAGATCTCCTGGTAGACGCTGTATATCCCAAGAGTCACGTGTATCCCCTGTCGCAAGCAGAGACGGAGGCTATGGAGACATATGTCTCTGAATCCCTGCATCAGGGGTTCATTCAGCCATCCATTTCACTCATCTCTTCGAGTTTCTTTTTTGTGAAAAAAAAAGGATGGCGGTTTACGCCCGTGCGTTGATTATCGAGGTCTTAATAAAATCACAGTGAAATATGTTTACCCGCTACCTCTGATCAATACAATTATTGAGTTAATGCACGGGGCACGTTATTTCACAAAATTGGATCTCAGGAGTGCGTACAATCTGGTGCGTTTTAAGAAGGGTGATGAGTGGAAGACGGCATTTAGCGCCACCTCAGGTCATTATGAGTACCTGGTCATGCCATATGGGTTGATGAATGCTCCATCATTTTCCCAATCATTTGTAGATGAGATCTTCAGGGACCTGCACGGGCAGGGTGTAGTGGTGTATATCGATGATATTCTGATATACTCTGCTACACGCGCCGAGCATGTGTCCCTGGTGCGCAGGGTGCTTGGTCTATATGTCAAGTCTGAGAAATGCTTGTTTTTCCAACAATCCATCTCCTTCCTAGGGCATCGGATTTCCACTTCAGGAGTGGAGATGGAGAGCGACCGCATTACAGCCGTGCGTAATTGGCCGACTCCAACCACGGTAAAGGAGTTGCAGCGTTTTTGGGGGTTTTCCAAGTACTACCAGAGGTTTATCCGGGGTTTTGGTCAGGTGGTAGCTCCCATTACCTCACTGCTAAAGGGGGGCCCGGTGCGCTTGCAGTGGTCGGCTGAGGCGAACAGGGCTTTTGAGCACCTGAAGACTCTGTTTACCTCGGTGCCTGTGCTGGCTCATCCGGATCCCTCTTTGCCATTCATAGTGGAGGTGGACGCATCCGAAGCTGGGATAGGAGCAGTGCTCTCTCAGCGTTCGGGTACGCCACTGAAGCTTCGCCCCTGTGCTTTCTTTTCAAAGAAGCTCAGCCCGGCGGAGCGAAACTATGATGTGGGGAACCGAGAGCTGTTAGCTGTCGTAGAAGCTTTGAAGGTGTGGAGGCATTGGCTTGAGGGGGCTAAACACCCTTTTCTCATCTGGACTGTATGACACAGAGGAGCGGTCCATGGATCCCACTCCCATACTCCCGGCTTTGTGTCTGGTGGCGCCTGTAGTGTGGGAGCTGGACGTGGACATTGAGCGGGCGTCACATGCAGAGCCTTCTCCCCCTGAGTGTCCAGCTGGTCGTCTGTACGTTCCGTCTGCTGTCCGCGACCGATTGATATATTGGGCTCACACGTCACCCTCCTCTGGTCATCCTGGGATAGGTCGGACGATGCGCTGTCTTGACGGGAGATACTGGTGGCCCACTTTAGCTAAGGACGTGAGGATTTATGTTTCTTCCTGCTCGGTGTGCGCCCAGTGCAAGGCTCCTAGACACATGCCCAGAGGTAAGCTACAACCTCTACCCATTCCTCAACGGCCGTGGTCGCACCTGTCAGTGGATTTTTTGACTGATCTTCCACCTTCACAGTGTTACACCACGATCCTGGTCGTTGTGGATCGGTTTTCTAAGTCCTGTCGTCTCCTCCCTTTGCCCGGTCTCCCTACGGCCTTAAACTGCAGAGGCCCTGTTTACACACGCTTTCCGGCACTATGGGGAGCCTGAGGATATAGTGTCTGATCGGGGTCCCCAGTTCACATCAAGGGTCTGGAATGCGTTCATGGAGCGTCTGGGGATCTCGGTTAGTCTTACCTCAGGTTTTCACCCCAAGAGTAATGGGCAGGTGGAGAGAGTTAACCAGGATGTGGGTAGGTTTCTGTGGTCTTATTGCCAGGATCGGCCGGGGGAGTAGGCGAAGTTCGTGCCCTGGGCAGAGATGGCTCAGAACTCGCTACGTCACTCCTCCACTAACCTTACTCCCTTTCAATGTGTATTAGGGTATCAGCCAGTTCTGGCTCCTTGGCATCAGAGCCAGACCGAGGCCCCTGCGGTGGACAATTGGTTTCGGCATGCTGAGGAGACCTGGGAGGCAGCCCACGTCCACCTTCAGCGTGCCATAAGGCGCCAGAAAATTGCCGCAGACCGTCGCCGCAGTGAGGCCCCAGTGTTCGCACCAGGTGACAGGTTCTGGCTCTCGACCCGAAACCTGCCCCTTCGGCTGCTCTGCCGGAAGCTGGCTCCGCGGTTTGTGGGGCCATTTAAAGTCCTGAGGAGAGTGAACAAGGTATGTTGTAGGTTACAACTACCCACTCATTACCGTATTAACCCCTCATTCCATGTGTCTCTCCTCAGGCCGATGGTGGCTGGCCCGCTCCAGGAGGCTGAAGTGCGTAATGTTCCTCCGCCTCCTCTAGACATCGAGGGGGTTCCGGCGTACTCTGTTCGATCCATTTTGGGCCTTCAATACCTCGTGGACTGGGAGGGGTACGGGCCGGAGGAGAGATGCTGGGTTCCGGTGGAGGACGTGTTAGATCCTTCCATGTTATCAGAATTCCACCGTCTCCATCCGGATCGCCCTGCACCTCGCCCTCCGGGTCGTCCCCGAGGCCGGTGTCGACGCGCAGCTGGAGCCGCGCGTCGGGGGTACTGTCACGACTTCTACCGAAGTCGTTGCTTCTCCTTGTTCGGGCGGTGCTCGGCGTTCGACGTCACCGGTCTTCTAGCCATCATTGATCCTTTTTTCATTTTCCATTGGTTTTGTCTTGTCTTCCCACACACCTGTTTTCAATCCCATTCATTAACTGTTGTGTATTTAAACCTCTGTTTCCCCTCATGTCTTTGTCAGAGATTGTTGTATAGGTGCGCATCGGGTCCTCGTACCCATGTTTGTTTGTTTATGTACATTTAGTGTTATGGAGTATACTCCGTGGACTTTATTAAAAGACTCCATTTGACTCTCCTGCGCCTGACTACCCTGCCACCTATTACTTCTATGCATGACAGTAGTCCTGAATCATGAGTAAGGCTGGGGCTTTTGTAGATGCATGAGGTTAAGACTTCTTATAATGATGATATTATAAGAGGTTATGATTAATATGTTGACTGTTTTATGGATGTGACACCTTATAGAGTTTAATTTGGGAGATGGTGACTCTTTAAACAACCACTTCTGTGGTGCCCCAAATGCATAATGGGTTAATTGTTACATGATTAATTTAAATCGGGTAACAATTAAACATCGTTAGTGGATTAAATAAATAAGTAATCAGAATAATAAGAGTAAATTCACGACAGTGAGCATAGCCTTGCTATTGAGAAAGGTCACCGAAGGCAGATCTGGCTCTCAAGAAAAGACAGGCTATGTGCACACTGCACACAAAATAAGGTGGAAACTGAGCTGCACTTCCTAACCTCCTGCCAAATGTATGGCCATATTAGAGACACATATTTCCCTCAGATTACACAGACCCACAAAGAACATGAAAACAAATCGAATTTTGATAAAATCCCATATCTATTGGGTGAAATACCAGTGTGCCATCACAGCAGCAAGATTTGTGACCTGTTGCCAAAAGAAAAGGCAACCAGTGAAGAACAAAAACCATTGTAAATACAACCCATATTTATGTTTATTTATTCACCTCTTTTTCTTTTTACTTTAACTATTTGCACATCATTACAATACTGTATATAGACATAACATGACATTTGAAAAGTTGAGTCACTTAGAAATGTCCTTGTTTTTGAAAGAAAAGCTTTTTTTACCATTAAAATATCATCAAATTGATCAGAAATACAGTGTAGACATTTTTAATGTTGTAAATGACTACTGTAGCTGGAAACTGAATATTTTTTATGGAATATCTACATTGGCGTACAGAGGACCATTATCAGCAACAATCACTCCGGTGTTCCAATTGCACGTTGTGTTAGCTAATACAAGTTTATGATTTTAAAAAGGCTAATTCATCATTAGAAAACCCATTTGCAATGATGTTATTACAGCTGAAAACTGTTGTGCTGATCAAAGAAGCAACACAGCTGGCCTTCTTTAGACGAGTTGAGTATCTGGAGCATCAAATCAAAGTTTATTTTTCACGTGGCCGAATACAAGAGATGTGAACCTTATTCATGACTGTCTTGATCAGGTCAGGTTACAGGAGACCACAACCCTACAGATTATCTCTCAACCCTAACAGAGGAGGAGAGATCTAGGGGTCTGAAGACGTGGGGGTTTTATGGCCCCCACGCCCCTGGTAAATCTCAGGCCACAGACAAATTCCTTTGTCCTGTCACTATAGAGAACCAGCCTCAGAACATTAAACATGAACTAAAGGGACTTTGGAACAATGGTTCTCGTCAGCCACAATGGTGGTCATGACGATAGATGGACTATGAAAATGTATGTCATTTTTGTTCTGTTAGTAAAGGTTAACAGATGACGTTATTACGAAAACATTGTAATGTGAAGGGTTTTCCTAGTATATGTTTGATGTTTATACATTGTACGTTGTATGGAAAATATCCAAATCAAAGAGAATGCTTTGGGGAAGATGAAATGTTAAGGTAGTTGTCTAAAATGGGATTTGAGAAAAACCTAACCCGTGCCTCATTAACTTGGTATGCCCAGAGAATTGCCCTAAAGGCGGCTACGCCCACTTCTGACCCAAGGGTATAAACCTGTGAGTATAGAATTTACAACAGGACTACGTGACCCCAGCTGCAGCAGGGTCTTAAAAAGTCAACAAACCCAGAACGCAACGCAAGTTTGAGGACAAAGAAATCCTTTTCTATCCAAGCTACGGATATGTATCTGTGTCTAAGCGGGTGAATTCAAGTCGAACCACCTAGCCTCCATCTCCCATCGAATCGTGGTATCTAAAGGGTTTCATTCCTATGCTGTGAGCTATGAGCTACAGAGCTGTCTGGCCTCAGAAGACCCCTTCCAGAGAAAGGGATGAGGGAACAGACTCCTAAGCCAAAAAGGACACTGACACCGGGAAGACGGTCAGAGAGGTGCGCTGGAGTAGTGGGTCATCGAACAGCTGAAGGCCTACGCAGAGAATCCCCTGAGATCATTCCCACGTAGTTAAATCATTGTATTCTGACCCATAAGAGTGGCAGTTTGAGGCAAGGCTAGGGTTAGAATAGCATAGCTGACAAATTCACCCAAATGTATATTTCTCGTGTACTTCTTTCCGTTCTATCTCTCTTGAAATTCCCATTGTGGGTAACACGCGCCGCGCCACAGTGTGTTGGCCCGTTATACTAAGTTCTAATCAATAGCCTATAATGTGTTTTGTCTATGTGTATCTTTTATCATAATTTTAGCTTTTTAGTAAATAAATATTCAACTAAGATTGGTCCGTGCAGATTCACAGGCTATACGACGTTCAGAACGAGACTGTTCGAGGCAACTGGTTAATTAGCGGCTGTTGTAAAAATCGATATTCTGATATTCTTTGAGTTAATTTGGGAAATAGAAACTCAATAAAAACGTGTTTTCCCATGGTGCGCCAGGTTAATGAGTTTATAATTGCTTGATTCAGTTAATCACGTAATTAGAAACGTGTAATCATTCGATGAGCAAAAGTCGTCACATTAACTAATACAACGTCATGAAACCTTACAGTGAAATGCTTACTTACAGGCTCTAACCAATGGTGCCAAAAAAAAGGTATGTGTGTGTGTGTAGGTAAGTAAAGAAATAAAAACAACAGTAGAAAGACATTTGAAAAAAGAGTAGCAAGGCTATGTCGCGTCTTTGACTATGCCGGATTAAGTGATATGACATGCTATTCTATAAAATAATTTCTCTGTAATTAATTTTACCTGATTGAGCTAATCATGTAAATGTAATTAACTAGGAGAGTCGGGGCACCACAAAATAATATTTATAGAGCATCCCGGAGTCGCCTCTTCACTGTTGACATTGAGACTGGTGTTTTGCGGGTACTATTTAATGAAGCTGCCTGTTGAGGATTTATGAGGTGTCTGTTTCTCAAACTATGCACTCTAATGTACTTGTCCTCTTGCTCAGTTGTGCAACGGGGCCTCCCACTCCTCTTTCTATTCAATTTAGAGCCAGTTTGCACTGTTTTGTGAAGGGAGTAGTACACAGCATTGTACCAGATCTTCAGTTTCTTGACAATTTCATGCATGGAATAGCCTTCATTTCTCAGAACAAGAATAGAATGAAGAGTTACAGAAGAAAGTTATTTGGTTCTGGCCATTTTGAGCCTGTAATCGAACCCACAAATGCTGATGTTCCAGATACCCAACTAGTCTAAAGGCCAGTTTTATTGCTTCTTTAATCAGAACAACCGTTCTCAGCTGCGCTAACATAATTTCAAAAGGGTTTTCTAATGATCAATTAGCCTTTTAAAATCATAAACTTGTATTAGCTAACACAACATGCTAGAAACACAGGAGTGATGGTTGCTGATCATGGGCCTCTGTACACCCAAGTAGATATTCCATTTTTTTTTTTAATCAGCCGTTTCCAGCTACAATAGTCATTTACAACATTAACAATGTCTACACTGTATTTCTGATCAATTTGATGTTATTTTAATGGACAAAATGTTTTGCTTTTCTTTCAAAAACAAGTAGTGTAAATGTAATGGTTACTGTAAATTTGTGAGTTTTGTTTATTCTCTCTTCCACTTGCTTTGGCAAAGTAAACACGTGTTTCCAATGCCAACAAAAGGCCTTTGAATTTAATTGAGGGGAGAGGGAGAAAATTAGAAAAGAGAAGGTGAGAGAGACAGAGACAATAAGAACAGTGTGGAGCAGCCTGCTGCTACTGTATTTTTCACCACCCACCACCAGGCTGAGGAGAGGGGCCGCAGCTCTGCATCATGTCAGACCAGGAGATATTTGCATTTATTAGGAATCCCCATTAGCTGTTGCCAAGGCAGCAGCTACTCTTCCTGTGGTCCAAACACATTAAGGCACTTACATATAAACAAAATATTTTTAAAAATTGTATTTTTAATTTAACCTTTATTTAACTAGGCAAGTCAGTTAATAATATAATATATGCCATTTAGCAGACGCTTTTATCCAAAGCGACGTACAGTCATGTGTGCATACATTCTACGTATGGGTGGTCCCGGGAATCGAACCCACTACCCTGGCGTTACAAGCGCATGCTCTACCAACTGAGCTAAGAACAAATTATTATTTACAATGATGGCCTACGAGCCAGAAGTGGGACCAAGTCATTGAATTCACCTGCCAACTTTCCTCTGTACTGCCACGCACAACTTTTTCTCAGCTGGCACAATTTGATTGGCTGCTGTCAGATTCAAACTGTAATCCATTAAATGAAGAGTCGATGCACAGCACACTTTTTTTAAATAGCATAATTTTTTATATTTGGGCTTGGGGAGGGTATCAAGTCAGGTCAAGTCATAAGGCTCAAGTCCAAGTCAAGAGTCATTGGTGTTAAAGTCGAGTTGCAAGTCATCATTTTTGTGACTCAAGTCTGACTTGAGTCCAAGTCATGTGACTCAAGTCCACACCTCTGCTACAACAGTGGGTTAACTGCCTTGTTCAGGGGCAGAACAACAGATTTTTACCTTGTAAGTTTGGGGATTTTATCTAGAAACCTTCCGGGTACTATGTTCGAGGAATTATAGCCTGTGTTAAGCTTCACGGTTGTTTCTTTGTTTTGTTGGCGACATTTACCTAAATAAACAGAAATGTACGCTCACCACGCCGCAATTTGGTCTACTTCTTACGACGCCCGTGACACAGGCCCAGCTCCAGCTACACTTGATCCCTGAATGGTTCTATGCAGTACTGTGCACCTCCCATAGTCTGTTCTGGATTTGGGGATTGTAAAGAGACCTCTGGTGGTATATGCATGGAAGTAGTATAAACAGACAGCAAGGCACATTCAGCTTGTCAACACTTCTTACAGAATTGAACAGAGAACATGTCTGGAGAGGGAGGGGGTCATGGACCAGCTGGGAGGATCAGTCAACCAAGACAACCCAGCTTCACACGCACACAGCATCATTGGAGTGTTGAAATAAATTGAATTTTCATTTTAATTTGTTTTAGGATATTTCATTCAAATTTTATCATTTTGAATTTGTGTTAGGAAATATTTGGTATTTATAATGCACAAATGAATCCTAAAATGAACTTAACATGAATTAAATTAATATTACATTCAGTTTTAATATTAAATTTCTAAATTCAGATTCTAAATTCTGTTTCTAAATTCAGATTCAAAACGGCTCTAAAACATTATGCTGGTACTTTGCCAGACAGGAGAAGTAGAAGAACAAGGATAAATCTGACTCCCTTCCAGACAATTCCCAAGTAACTAAGGCTACCACCTGAACTCATTAATGGCCATTGCATCGACTGTTTTTGCTGGCAGAAGAAGCAAGACAGTACTGAGCATGAAGCAGTCATTTTAACCAACTCTTTTAAGAAAGGACTCTTATTTGATTAGGCTATACATGATCAAGCACAATGTAGTGCGATGCCACTGTACCACCACTGTCACGGTAAGTTTAACTGTCCATCATGCTTTGATTACTCGCAAAGCTAATTAGTTGAATGCAGGATACAGTAGGTGGTTAGTTTGTTAGAATAGGTCAAAACTAAAACTAAGACAAAGTGAGACACAGTGATTGATGTTTATGTTTTTTATCAGACCAACCATAACAGCCCAAAACAGGTTTCTTATGAAGGTAGCTAGCTATGCTATCAACAGTTTACCCCATACCATGGTCTGGTTAGCTAGATCCAGATGTTTTAACTTCTGAAATGAAATTCATCTATTTGCTCTCAAGCTTAGCCTTTTGTTAACAACACTGTCATCTCAGATTTTCAAAATATGCTTTTGAACCATAGCTAAACAAGCATTTGTGTAACAGTATTGATAGCCTAGCATAGGATTATGCCTCTCTTTCAGCATGCAACATTTTCACATAAACCAGAAAAGAATTCAAATAAAATAATTTACCTTTGAAGAACTTCAGATGTTTTCAATGAGGAGACTCTCAGTGAGATAGCAAATGTTCCGTTTAAAAAATATATATTATTTGTGTTGACTAATCGCTCCGTTTTGTTCATGACGTTTTGGCAAAGAAAAAATATATATATTGTGTCATTAAAATGCAAACTTTTTCCCAAATGAACTCCATAATATCGACAGAAACATGGCAAACCGATGTTTAGAATCAATCCTCAAGGTGTTTTTCACATATCCATCGACGATAAAATCCATTGTGGCAGTTGACTTTCTCTTCTGAAGAAATGGAACGCGCATGGACCTACAGATTACGCAATAATTTCGACACAGGACACCGGGTGGGACACCAGGTAAATGTAGTCTCTTATGGTCAATCTTCCAATGACATGCCTACAAACACGTCACAATGCTGCAGACACCTTAGGGAAACGACAGAAAGGGCAGGCTCATTCCTGGCGCATTCACAGCCATATAAGGAGACATTGGAACACAGCGCCTTCAGAATCTGGGGCATTTCCTGTATGAAACTTCATCTTGGTTTCGCCTGTAGCATTAGTTCTGGGGCACTCACAGATAATATCTTTGCAGTTTTGGAAACGTCAGAGTTGTCTTTCCAAGGCTGTCAATTCCATGCATAGTCGAGCATCTTTTTGTGACAAAATATTGCGCTTAAAACGGGCATGTCTTTTTATCCAATAATGACATAGCGCCCCCATAGGTTGAAGAGGTTAACATGTAGCCATGGTTACCACCCCCCAGTCTCATACAGTAACATATGTACACTGTTTGTTGGCAACCAGGCAGTGCCCTGCCTCCTAGAGTTTGTTTAACAGACAAATAAAGAAGCCGGCACACACTCCAACTCAGTTTAAAGTGGGCAAAAAATAGTGACATTTTTTGACATCCTCATTAACTGATTACATTTTGGTCAGATGTGTAGACCATCCTTTCTTAAAGTATGGGTCACAACACATGTTGGGTAGCAATTGGTCAGAGTAAAATGTATAATTATATAATTGATTACTGGAATTGATTTGTTAAAGTGCAAATGCTCTCACTGTTCAGTGCACTCTCTGCTTAAGCAGTGATCTCAGTTTGTCAGCTGCGCAAGTGGTTTACCTGATATTTTTTTCTGCAGTTTTCTTGAAGATCATTCCGCAACCCACACGCTGCTGCGCTGTCGTTCAGCAGGAGATGATGTGCTGTCAGCCACTGACTTGTCATTCCCACTCTCCACTGTCATCAAATGGAATCAAGCTAGCCACAAGTTCTGACTGAACTCAATCGTCATGAAACACAAATACAGCGATGAGTTTCTCTCTCTTGGTTTCATACACACTGAGAAATAATGAGGAATGCCCACAATGTGTTTTGTGCGGGGAAGTGCTTAGTAATGAGTCTCTCAAAATGAACAAATTAGTAAAACATCCACAGCATGAGGGTAAACCCAGGGAGTTCTATCAGAACAGGGAAGAATGCTTCAGGAAACATTGCGCCCACAGTGGAAGTCAGTCATCTAGCAAGGCATTGTTGTCATTTTATCTCTCATACTAGTCGATGCGAGTTTCTCTTTCAAACAATCCCCTGACCTTGTACACATCTAATAGCTAACATTAGCCACAGCAAGCTACAGTAGCAACCGTAAGTAACAGTTACACAGATGAAGGTGAAAAATGATCAGGTCTACTGTACATTTTATTGTAGAACTTATTGTTTGCAACTGTTGCTGTTAAAATACAAGTAATCATTTTTTATTCTGAACTGGAATAAACTTAAGCAAGATGCTTTTAGAGGCAAACCTGCTCACACAGGTCTGGGTTGTTGATCTACAGCAGGAAGCGGTCTCCTGCCTGACTGAGAAAGCAGTAGATGTTCTGAACCAGTTTGGCACCACATACCTATGCGAGTCAGGTATACTTAAAAAACATGTACAGAAACAGACGCAATGCTGAGCATCACCTCCATGTTACACTGTCCAGAATAGACATGCTTGTTAAAAACTTCAACCTGTGTGATTTGGTCAATCAGCTTATTCCAGTTCTGAATAAACAAATAGTTATTGTATTTTAACAGCAACAGTTCCAACTTGGACTTTTTTTCACCAATACTTTCTACAGTAAGATGTGCAGTAGGCATGATCATTTTTTCATCTGTACTATTACTTAGAGTGGCACTATCAAAAACGGAGCCTGTGTGTGTGTTCTGTTATACATCATTTTGAGATGTAGAGTAGGTGAATGGATGATCTCTGCATGTGTGGTTCCCACCGTGAAGCATGGCGGGCCCTCACACCTACGGCCCTCAAAGAACTTCACTCAACTCTATGCAAACTGGAAACCACATATCTTAAGGCTGCATTTATTGTAGCTAATCTGTGGAAAAAAGCTAATCTGAGGAAAACGCTACCAAAGATCTACCAACACATTGACTGTAGCACTTGCTCTGAGAAATCATTGAACCACTACTACTTAGCTTTTCGAAATGCTTACAAGGCCCTCCCCCGCCCTCCCTTCGGTAAATCTGATCCTCCTTTCCTATAGGCAGAAACTCAAACTGGAAGTACCCGTGCTAAGGACGATTCAACGCTGGTCTGGCCAATCGGAATCCATGCTTCAAGATTGCTTTGATCACGCGGACTGGGATATGTTCCTGGTAGCCTGTGAGAACAACATCAATGAACACACAGATATGGTGGCTGAGATTATCAGGAAATGTATAGGAGATGTTGTACCCACTGTGACTATTAAAACCTACCCCAAAAGTTGTTTTGTTAGAGGCATTATTGCCTGTGTTAAGCTTCACGGTCGTTTCTTTGTTTTGTTGGAGACATTTACCTAAAGAAACAGAAATGTATGCTCACCACACCGCACTTTGGGCTACTCCTTACGTCGCCCGTGACAGAACTACCCACCACCAAAGGACCAAGCAGAGTGGCCAGGAAAGGCAGGGGGGCATATGGGACGGTCAGTGCTCCCCCACAGCCCGATCTATCCTGTGCCTCCTCCAAGGACCAGGCCTCCAGTAGGTCTCCCCAGCCTGGTCCATCCTGTGCCTCCTCCAAGGACCAGGCCTCCAGTAGGTCTCCTGGTTCATCCCGTGCCTCCTCCATGGACCAGGCCTCAAGTAGGTCTCCTGGTTCATCCCGTGCCTCCTCCACGGACCAGGCCTCAAGTAGGTCTCCTGGTTCATCCCGTGCCTCCTCCACGGACCAGGCCTCCAGTAGGTCTCCTGGTTCATCCACGGACCAGGCCTCCAGTAGGTCTCCCCAGCCTGTTGAGTCCGGTGCCTGCTCCACGGGCCAGTCTGGGGCCACCAGCAAGGGTGCCCAGTCCGGGGCCCGCAGCGAGGGTGCCCAGTCCGGGGCCCGCAGCGAGGGTGCCCAGTCCGGGGCCCGCAGCGAGGGTGCCCAGTCCGGGGCCCGCAGCGAGGGTGCCCAATCCGGGGCCCGCAGCGAGGGTGCCCAGTCCGGGGCCCGCAGCGAGGGTGCCCAGTCCGGGACCCGCAGCGAGGGTGCCCAGTCCGAGGTCTGCAGCGAGGGTGCCCAGTCCGGGGTCCGTAGCGATGGAGCCCAGTCCGGGGTCCGTAGCGATGCCCACCCAGACCCTCCCCTATAGGTTCAGGTTTTGCGGCCGGAGTCCGCACCTTTGAGGGTGGTGGGGTACGCTCACCTCCCAAACTACACAAATCAGATCTAATCACGTAGGTCAACTATTTTGGATTGAAAACGGCGAATTTTGCCAGAAGGTGATTCGTTTGCATCCCTGAACAAAGGAGCTGATTATGGACTTCACGAAACAGCAGAGGGAGCACCAGGACTGCAGTGGAAAAGCTGAAAGCTTCAAGTTCCTTGGCGTACACATCACTGACAAACTGAAATGGTCCACCCACCACAGAAGGTGTGGTGAAGAAGGCAGGAGGCTGAAGAAATTTGGTTTGGCACCTAAAACACTCACCACCTGTTATGGCAACTGCTCCGCCCGCAACTGCAGGGTTCTCCAGAGGGTGGTGTGGTCTGCCCAAGGCATCACCGGGGGCAAACTACCTGCCCCCCAGGACACCTACAGCACCTGATGTCACAGGAAGGCCAAAAAGATCATCAAGGACAACAACCACCCAAGCCACTGCCTGTTCACCCCGCTATCATCCAGAAGGTGAGGTTAGTACAGGTGCATCAAAGCTTGGAAAGAGAGACTGAAAAACAGCTTCTATCTCAAGGCCATCAGTCTGTTAAATAGCCATCACTAGCATCTTAGAGGCTGATGCCCTATATACATAGACTTGAAAACACTGGCCACTTTAATAATGGATCACTAGTCACTTTAATAATGTTTACATATTTTGCATTACTCGTCTCATATGTATATACTGTATTCTATTCTACTGTATTTTAGTCTATGCCGCTCTGACATTGCTCATCCAAATGTTGATATATCCCATTCCTTTAGATGTGTGTACTGTGTATTGTTTTGAAATGGTTAGAAATGACTTTAGATATTACTGCACTGTTGGAACTAGAAACACTAGCATTTCCCTACACCCTCAATAACATATTTTTTTGTGACACTAAAAATGTATTTGATTTGAATGGTTAACAAAGAAATAGGTATTCTTATATGCTTAATTTAGAGTTATTCATTTTACTTTAGTTGTTCTACAAACGTTGGGCAATATGTTTTGATTTTGAATACATTGTAAGGATGCATGATGCGACTAATGATTATTATTTTTTTTAAAGTCGCTTGAAAAAAGCTCTGATTATTTATTTTTTGCGCAGGCTATACACACTACCTCAGTCACTCATTCACAATTTGACAAGCACTTGATAATGCCTAGAATCTCACGGCGGCATCCCCTTTGTGTGGCCGTAATGGACCCTAAAACAAAATCCATGCTGTTTGTGTCCAGTGGTCTTTTTGTCAGGCAACAAGATGAGTAGGCCTAATGAACAGCAAAAGCACTAGCTTATGTCAATCTATTATCCCCTATTGTACTAAGGTCGACCTATTCTACCCTATATGAGAAATAAATACATAGTCTGGGACAGTTGTGGGATGCGATAGATCTCAAATTAATACAACCACTAGCATCAAAATATATATTGTTTTACACAGTGTGGCTGACACAACATTTAGCTTAAAATGTTGATAACTATTAGGCTAATTCTTCACATTATAAGTGCGGGAATGCATACATGGTAGTAGGATATAAGCGAAAATATTCCATTAACGGAAAACACCATTATCATAAGCAACCGCAAATGCAATTATGCATGTAATGTTTTTATTATAAAGGTGCATTTTTATGGTGAAAATGATCTTCCCCAAACTTGGAACTCACACGCTTCTTATGTATGCCAGTTAGGCTCTACACACCTTGTAAAGCCGATTAATGTGCATAATTTTTTTTGAAGTTATTCAGCCACTGTAATTGTGATACAAACCTTATTAAAACATGCTGGGCATCATTCACAAGTGATAATATACAATTCAAAGGTTCTACAGCTGCACCATCGAGAGCATACTGACTAGTTGCATCACTGGCTGGTATGGCAACTGCTCAGCCTCCGCCGCAAGGCACTACAGAGGGTAGTGCGTACGGCTCAGTACATCACCGGGGCCAAGCTTCCTGCCATCCAGGACCTCTATACCAGGCGATGTCAGAGGAAGGCCCTAAAAGTTGTCAAAGACTCCAGCCACCCCAGTCATAGACTGTTCTCTCTGCTACCGTATGGCAAGCGGTACCGGAGTGCCAAGTCTAGGACAAAAAGGCTTCTTAACAGCTTCCCAAGTCATAAGACTCCTGAAAAGCTAACCAAAGGGCTACCCAGGCCACTCTTTTACGCTGCTGCTACTCTGTTTATTAGCTACTGTATGCATAGTCCTTTTAACTCTACCTACATGTAACCTCAATTACCTCGACTAACCGGTGTCCCCGCACATTGATTCTGTACCGGCACCCTCTGTATATAGCCTCGCTATTGTTATTTTACTGCTGCTGTTAAATTATCTGTTACTTTTATTTTATATTGATATATTTTTTTACTATTTTATTCTCGTTTTTTTGTACATTTCTTTTCTTAAAACTTCTTAAAGCATTGTTGGTTAAGGGCTTATAAGTAAGCATTTTACTGTAAGGTCTACCTACACCTGTTGTATTCGGTGCATGTGACATTTCTCCTGCAATTGCATAGCCGATTGAAATGTTGCGCAACATGAGCTGATGGGCTCTCATGAAGTGTTTAACGAGATTTTCGAATACATTTGCATTGAAATCAGAGTGATTAGATAGCACAGCCATTTTCAGGTCTCTCCAGAGTTGTTAGATCGGGTTCAAGTCTGGGTTCAGGCTGGGTCACTCAAGGACATTAAGAGACTTGTCCCAAAGCCACTCCTGCATTGTCTTGGCTGTGTGCTTAGGGTCGTTGTCCTGTTGGAAGGTGAACCGTCGCCCCAGTCTGAGGTCCTGAGCACTCTGGAGCAGGTTTTCATCAAGGATCTCTCTGTACCTTGCTCCATTAATCTTTCCCTCGATCCGGACTTGTCTCCCAGTCCCTGCCACTAAAAAACATCCCCACAGCATGATGCTGCCACCACCATGCTTCACCATAAGGATGGTGTCAGGTTTCCTCCAGACGTGATAATTGCCATTCAGGCCAAAGAGTTCAATGTTGGTTTCATCAGACCAGAGAATCTTGTTTCTCATGGTCTGAGAGTCCTTTACGCGCCTTCTGGCAAACTCCAAGCCGGCTGTCATGTTTTACTCTAAAATAAAGGCCTGATTGTTGGAGTGATGCAGAGATGGTTGTCCTTCTGGAAGGTTCTCCCATCTCCACACAGGAATTCTGGAACTCTGTTAGAGTGACCACCGGGTTCTTGTTCACCTCCCTGACCAAGGCCCTTGTCCCCTGATTGCGCAGTTTGGCCAGGCGGCCAGTTCTAGGAAGAGTCTTGGTGGTTCCAAACTTCTTCAATTTTAGAATGATGGAGACCTTGGGGACCTTCAGTGCTACAGACATTTTTTGGTACCCTTCCCCAGATCTGTGCCTCGACACAATCCTGTCTCGGAACTCTACGGACAATTCCTTCGACCTCATGGCTTGGTTTTTCCTCTGACACGCACTGTCAACTATATAGACAGGTGTGTGCCTTCTCAAATCATGTCCAGTCAATTGCATTTACCACAGGTGGACTCCAATTAAGTTTTAGAAGCATCTCAGGGATGATCAATGGAAACAGGATGCACTTGAACTCAATTTCGAGTCTCATAACAAAGGGTCTGAATACTTCGGTAAATAATTTGCAAACATTTCTAAAAACCTGTTTTAGCTTTGTCATTATGGGGTGTTGTGTGTAGATTGATGAGAATCAATTTTAGAATAAGGCTGTAATGTAACAAAATGTGGAAAAAGTCAAGGGGTCTGAATACTTTCCGAATGCGTTGTATAGTGTATGTTACTGTATGAGACTGGGGGGGTAAAACATGGCTACATGTTAACACATCTCAGCATCTGGATCTGGCTAACCAGGCCATGGTGTGGGGTAAACTGTTGCTAGCATAGCTAACTGCCTCCATAAGAAGCCTGTTTTGTGTTGATCTGGTTGCTCTGATTAAATCAAATTAAACAACCAATGTGTTACAGTTTCCCTTAGTTGTACTTATCCCAAGAGTTTACATTACAGTTGACAAGCAGCTAAGTTAGCAACGTATTTCTCTAACCTATTCTAGCTAGTTAGCTAAAGTTACCCCCTATAGTACATTCCACTATTTAGCGTTGTGAGTGGTCAAAGTATGACAGAGTTCAAACTTACCGTTGAGAGCGGTGGTACAGCGGCATCACGCCACATTGTGCTTGATCTGGTGTAATATCAAAGACAACTCCTTTCTTAGAAGAGTCAGTTAATATGAATGCTCACTGAGAAAATGAATTCATGGAACTTTGGTAAACTTGAAATGATAGTTTGTAAATGTGATACCCAGAAATTGAATGCAATATCTACCACATTGAAACTGAATATAGAAATATTAAATTTTAATATTGAGTTATATTTTAAAATTCAATATTAATTCAAATCAGTTTCAAATCATGAAATACAAGTTCAAATTAGGAATGTAATGATTCAATTTGTACATTACGAATGAACAAATATTGAATTCAATATCCTAACACAAATTCTCAAATTCTAATTCAATATCTGAACACAAGTTCAAAATTATAAAATTCAAATACAATTTAATTTGGCATTGAAATCGCTCCATAAGCATCCCTATGGTGCTACTGTTATGATACCTTACAGTCTCTGAGATTCAAACCTGGGTGCATGTGTATAGCAGGGTTGGGCCAAACTCTGTTTCAATCCAGTCAATTCAGGAAGTTAATGACAATTCCAAATCAAGAATTTTCAATATGGATTTCCCTATTCTTGAGCTGGAATTGTAGTTAAATCTTCTGAAGAATTCTAATGGAATTCACGCCAACCCTCATGTGCATCTGTAAGTGATCTTCTGTATTTATGGCTATAAGTGTGGCCATAAGTTATCTGTGTATGGCTGTGTGTGCTAGCAGGTGCATCTCTCTTCCTGAACTGCTATGCTGAGAAGACGAGGCTGCTCTTGAACTTGTCCTTGTGATTCTTCAGCATGATGTCACTGGCTATGACCACCTGTTGGAACCACACCTACTACCCATTCAGGCCCTCCAACATCACCTGCACCTGGGGTGAGAGAAGGGAGCTTCGAGGTGTGTGTGGGGGTTGGGTGTGTGTGTGCACGTACGGTGCATATGTGTGTACGTCCGTGTGTGGTGTGTGTGCTACTCACAGCCTGGTCCCCGGTGACATCATACTTCTCCAGAATAGCGAACTGTTCATGGATGGGAAGGGATCTGACACTATCTTCTGAAGGTCCAACTCAAACCCAACTGTCCTATGTGACCTCAGTGTTGAACATATAGATCCTGTCATGTGGATGTGCATGGTAAACATGTCTAAGCCTGCAGACTAGACAGGGAGAGTGTGCAATATTGTCTTATGGATTTGTCTGGGACAGTGCTATATAAATCGTTGGAGAGTCAACACTTCATGCGTGTACACTACATGCTGGTCTGGCTCAGCACTTTGTTATTGAGCTGTGTCGATAGAACAATCAGACATGTTTCTTTCTTTGAATTCATTCTGACCATTGTTAAAATCTGTTTTGTATTGTATTTTACTGTACTTTCATACAGTTTTGAACGCAGAACACAAGTTGTTGGCCAAGTATAATTTTGGACTAATATGGGTTGAAGCCAAAAGCAGAAACCAAACTGGCAAACAAGCTACCGCCCCTCCCCCCTCCTATCCATGTTGCCAGACCTGGCGAAGTCGGCGTCGAAGGAGGACACGGGGGGTGGGGGGGGTTGAGTCGCTGGTGTCTTCTGATGAAGGGGTCCTTGTTGATCCCCTGGATCTCTCTGTGTTTGTCCCAGGGCTTCAGGTAAGCCTGTGTTAGCTGTCATCCCTGCTGCTCCCGCTGCCTGGATCTTGCCAATCTCCTCATCTTGTTCTGGGGTCAGAGATGGAGAGGATCACCATATAAAATAGGTCAAAGCTCCTAACATCTGATACAGGATCAGCTATGTTGGAAATGTCCTCATCTTTCTGGGGTTGGCGAGAGAGAGAGGGGGATGTGTAAAGGAATCACCTTATGGAGTAAGTGATAGAAGAGGTAAAAGCCCCTATTCGAACAACTGATACCAGGTGAGATATTTTGGTTTAAACTTTAAATTCATTCCATCCTCTCTTGCGAAATAGAATTGTATCTAAATGAGACAAACCGAGATAAACAAATACAAATGACTGTGGTTAAAATGTTGCGTATATTAGCCTGATCTGAGATCAGTGGATAAAAGCACCTTCTACCTCAAACTCACCATATGGTACATAGAGTGCTGTACACTTGACTACATAAGAGCACATGCTTCCACACATAGTTAAATACAGTGAGTTGACACCCTTTTGACACATTGTAACAGGCACTTACACTTTTCATGAGTGAACACATTTAACAGCCTGGCGGGTGTCACTGGGGATCAACTAGACCATGCTGATTAGGGTTCAGAACCTAACAGTTGTAGTATTCCCCCTCAATGGAGATATGGCTGGAGACAGACAGACAGACACACTCACACACACACATATACACACATGGAGAGCAACCTCTGGTCTACTCCAGTCCACCATCTTCTGACTGTTTGATTAAAGCCAGAGTCAGAGGGAGACTTGTTACTCCCTGTGGAAGACCCGCTGTCAATCAACCCAGGAGACAGCTGACAGGGAGAGCTGATTAAAATGGATTGATGAGAAGGGAGGATGGAGAGAAATGGTATAAGAGGAACGAGGTTAGGAAATGTTGCGAGAGAATAAGGCGAGGGTGAAGGAGCAGGGGATGAAGGTGAGGAGGAGGTATGGTAACGAGGGATGAGGAGGGGTGATACTGGACAGGGGGTGAGGATGGAGTGCAAATGAAGAGGAGGAGGGAAGGGGGGATGGGGGTAAGGATGAAGAGACTAAATGAAATCAAGGGGGATCTACTGTATATGAAGAGAAGGAGTGAAAAATGAAAGATGGATGAGGTGAGGAAAGGTGAGGGGTCAGAAGCGAAGACAAAGAAGAGGAATGAACTGAAGAACAGGGCAAGAATCAGGAGAGGGATGAGAGGGATCTAACCTATGTGTTTTTGTGTTACCTATGATGCAGCAAACAGGTTTCCACTGTGAGAGTCTGCATGTGAGGTGTGGGAGGCATTTGAACACAGAGATGGTGCTGATCAGCTGAGAAATTATGTTTTTCGCGGTCTGTTGTGGTAGCTTCTGAAGGGTCGGGGAGAATGCTACTTGTTGATGTGCAGACAGACAGACAGACAGACAGACAGACAGACAGACAGACAGACAGACAGACAGACAGACAGACAGACAGACAGACAGACAGACAGACAGACAGACAGACAGACAGACAGACAGACAGACAGACAGACAGACAGACAGACAGACAGACAGACAGACAGACAGACAGACAGACAGACAGACAGACAGACAGACAGACAGAAACACGACCCATTGCCACTTACACTAACCAACGTGTTCTGCGTCTCTAGTCAAAGACCTAAAGAACTTGCAGAGAGCTCTCCTCCAATCATTATCCAAGGGCCTATCTGAACTTTACATACCCCTCATGATTCCTGGATAAAGATTTGATGAAATATGACTTTAATCGTGTACGTTTTAATAACATAATAATAATAATAATAATATATGCCATTTAGCAGACGCTTTACAGTCATGTGTGCATACATTCTACGTATGGGTGGTCCCGGGGATCGAACCCACTACCCTGGCGTTACAAGCGCCATGCTCTACCAACTGAGCTACAGAAGGACCATACATAAACGGTCCTCTTGTATAGAGAATGGCAACATGTTAAGGCATTCTGAACCCTACCCTCTTAGTCCATCACTTGATGCAGATATGTTACATACATTAAGCCTAAATCGCATGTCATGGCTGATTTATAAAGTGGGGAGGGAGTGAGGGAGAGAGCGGGGGAGAAATAAATAAAGTGAGGGTGATGTATAATAATGCTCTCCATATGTAAGGTAAGCTTGCTGCTTAATGCCCTGTGTTGGTGAGACAAGGACAAAGAATGTTCTCTTTCATTGTATTCTAAATAGTGTGGAGGTGTCGACCTGTCTGACTGTGTCTCTCGCTGCTACAATGTCAAATGTCATCAGACACTGAGAACGGATGACATTGTTCGACTTTCAAACATGAGACTTTTGTTTGGGTGTGTGATAGTACGTGTAGGAGTAATATTGCCAGAATCCCTCGTGAGACTGAGTGTGAACGTGACCGAAATATATATATCTCTTTAGAAACTGCCTTGGAGTCTATTTCAATCTGCAATGCTTATGCACACGTGTTAAAAACGGTGTGTGTGTGTATGTGTGTACGTGCATGCATGTGATTAAGTGCGTTTGCTTTTCTGTCTGTTTGAATACGTACCTGTGAGTTGGCCCCGGGGGCCTCCTGGCCCAGCACCACATGCACCCTGAACAGAAGAGGGGGTTGGGTGAGGTCTTGCTGTCTCCGCTGATGTCCTTGGACAGCTCCTGTAGGGACCACATGCCATCCATCGTCTCTGTGTGTACAACCCAGTGCTGCTGGATCTGAGAGAGACACACACACACACACACGCACACACTTATGTAGATAGCACTGCACATTCACTATCATCAGTCCATCATCTACTCGCTCAACCACCTAATGGCATCTATTTGTAATTTCATCCACAGGTGAAGTTCTAATGAAGATATTTTCTGGATGGACAGTTTTCATTTTCTATAATGAAATCATCTCATGAAATTATCTTGCTAGCCACTATTTTATGAGGACAAATTAGCCCAAAAAAGTAAGTAAGCAGAAACTAGCAGGGAATAGGTACTCTCCCACACACACCCATCCCCCACCACAACACACACACCTCAGGCCCGTCTGTGAGGAAGGTCTTATAGACCTGGGGCATGATGGCCACGATGTCCTGATGTGCTGAGCTGAGCCTCAGGAGCTTGGCCTGGTAGTTGGCCTGGTGGTGGCACTGCTGGTCCCCCTCAAATTCCAGATCCCTGTACACCCCGAAGAGAGAAGAGGAGGGAAGCTGCAGAGATGACTAGCTCTTCTCTCATATTGCTCTGGAAGCCAGACCTAATTCATAGAGAGTAATCCAGCTCTCACTCAGAATTCCAGATCCCAACTCCGATCTCCAAAATGTACGGCTTTCATGGGGATAAGGCCTGCCGCGCAGAATAAGCCTCCGTGAGCGAGAGAAGAGTAGTTTGGGGGGGGGTTGGGGGTGAGAGAGGAGTAGAGAGAGGGGCTGCTCTGAGTCAGTTCAGATCTTTTTAGCAGATTTTCTCTCTCTCCCTTAGCTACTACAAGGAAAACAGCACTCACAGACAATGACCTTTTGACTTTGGGCTCGACAGATCTTGACATTGGCTCGACACAAACCTGATCTTAAACTTCCTGAGAGAGTGGAGAGGGGAGGAGAGACAGGGTAAAGGGGGAGAGAGGAGAGGGGGAAAGGGGGAGAAGGGCGCGGTGCGGTGGCATGAATCTCTGCCAATGAGCGTTAGTGTTCATTATGCATGCTGCTGCTCAACCTGTCTGATGCCTGAGCCCCTATAACGACACTCTGGAAGACAAGGCATTACTTATAGTGTAGCAGCGTAGTGAACCATCATAACATCCAACGCAATGTCGGCAAAGCCTACTGTAGCACCGGGGTTCCCAAACCATGGGGCGCTCCCATCGCCAGGGTGGTCGCAGTTGCCCTTTGGAAAAATACATATATTCTACTATATATATATATATATATTTTAAGGAACTCATTCAACAGACTCTTGAAAGCTGTAACAGTAGAATACACAAGGTGCAATTGTGAAATTGGGTAGTGAATTTGCAGTTTATGGGCTTTTTTTCCCCATCATTGTTTATATTAGAAAGCTATTTGGTGCCAGAAATGCCCAGAGTAACTAACCCATGTCAGCTAAAGTTTTGTAGCCCACTGATTTTGTGATAAAGTTTGAGTCACAGAGATATTCCATGAACACACAATAGACATGACAAAATGTGTAGAATTGTAGGGAATTAGCTTTAAAACTGCTAAATGTTCTCTCCACTCCATTGTAAAATGGATAGAATTGCAGGAAATAAGCTTTAAACTTACAAAATGTTCTCTCCTCCATAGAAATAGATGCGTTGCCCAATGATGAAAGGGATGCCCGAGTGAAAAAGTTTTGGGAACCCCCGCTGTAGTATACTAGCACAACACGTCTTTTATGATTATACTGTTAGCTATCAGTGTAGCATAACAGCCCTAGATCAGTTTGTGCTGTCTCACATAACCCCCCCCCCCCCTGCTTACTAATGTTAACTTATTTGGCATTGGAATGGAATACAAATGCAATGCAGAAGGGTTATGTGAATTCATACAGTACTCTAACCCCTCCCCTCCTCTCCACCTCTCCATCTTTTTCTATACATCTCTCCTACCCTCCTTTTCCCTATGGAGAAACGCACGCACGTACGCACACAGACACATAGCCCTCTGTACACTGGATACAACATTAATGTCTCAAAACACATGCATCACGGCTTGCACCAGGCTGCGTGTGTGTGCATTTTCTGCTGGCAGCTGAATTCGTTTCACAGATCCAATTTTTATAGGTCTAGAAAATGCTGACCGCAGAATGATGACAACAACAGCAGTCTGTTTTGTGTGTGTGTGTGTGTGTGTGTGTGTGTGTGTGTGTGTGTGTGTGTGTGTGTGTGTGTGTGTGTGTGTGTGTGTGTGTGTGTGTGTGTGTGTGTGTGTGTGTGTGTGTGTGTGTGTGTGTGTGTGTGTGTGTGTGTGTGTGTGTGTGTGAGAGAGAGAGAGAGAGAGAGAGAGAGAGAGAGAGAGAGAGAGAGAGAGAGAGAGAGAGAGAGAGGGAGATGGAGGTGGTTTGTAAAAGCAGGGAGCTAAGAAAGCCACATCCTGTTGCTGTAGTGTATCTACAGGGTTTACAGCTGCATATCTAAACCCTGGCCCAGGAGTTACTGTAAAATACAGAGTTACATAACAGTGCCTTACTGTATAATATTGATTTACGTAATACTGACTGACTGCATAATACTGCTTTATGTAATACTGACTTACTGCATAATACTGATTTATGTAATACTGACTTACTGTATAATACTTATTTATGTTATAATGACTTACTGTATAATCCTGATTTACGTAATACTGATTTACTGCATAATACTGATTTATGTAATACTGACTTACTGTATAATACTGATCTTTCCGGCTACCCGGATAAAGCACTAAATAAACTTCAGGTAGTGCTAAATACGGCTGCTAGAATCCTGACTAGAACCAAAAAATGTGATCATATTACTCCAGTGCTAGCCTCCCTACACTAGTTTCCTGTTAAGGCAAGGGCTGATTTCAAGGTTTTACTTCTAACCTACAAAGCATTGCATGGGCTTGCTCCTACCTATCTTTCCGATTTGGTCCTGCTGTACATACCTACATGTACGCTACGGTCACAAGACGCAGGCCTCCTAATTGCCCCTAGAATTTCTAAGCAAACAGCTGGAATCAAGGCTTTCTCCTATAGAGCTCCATTTTTATGGAATGGTCTGCCTACCCATGTGAGAGACGCAGACTCGGTCTCAACCTTTAAGTCTTTATTGAAGACTCATCTCTTCAGTGGGTCATATGATTGAGTGTAGTCTGGCCCAGGAGCGTGAAGGTGAACAGAAAGGCACTGGAGCAACGAACCGCCCTTGCTGTCTCTGCCTGGTCGGTTCCCCTCTTTCCACTGGGATTCTATGCCTCTAACCCTATTAAAGGGGCTGAGTCACTGGCTTACTGGTGCTCTTCCATGCCATCCCTAGGAGGGGTGCGTCACTTGAGTGGGTTGAGTCACTGACGTGGTCTTCCTGTCTGGGTTGGCGCCTTGTCGGCCTTATCTCAGGATGGTAAGTTGGTGGTTGAAGATATCCCTCTAGTGGTGTGGGGGCTGTGCTTTGGAAAAGTGGGTGGGGGTATATCCTGCCTGTTTGGCCATGTCCGGGGGTATCATCGGATAGGGCCACAGTGTCTCCTGACCCCACCTGTCTCAGCCTCCAGTATTTATGCTGCAGTAGTTTATGTGTCGGGGGGCTAGGGTCTGTCTGTTATATCTGTAGTACTTCTCCTGTCTTATCCGGTGTCCTGTGTGAATTTAAGTATGCTCTCTCTAATTCTCTCTTTCTCTCTCTCGGAGGATCTGAGCCCTAGGACCATGCCTCAGGACTACCTGGCGTGATGACTCCTTGCTGTCCTCAGTCCACCTGGCCGTGCTGCTGCTATAGTTTTAACTGTTCTGCCTGCGGCTATGGAACCTTGACCTGTTCACCGGACGTGCTACCTGTCCCAGACCTGCTGTTTTCAACTCTCTCGAGACAGCAGGAGCTGTAGAGATACTCTCAATGATCGGCTATAAATAAGCCAACTGACATTTACTCCTGAGGTGCTGACCTGTGTCACCCTTGACAACTACTGTGATTATTATTATTTGACCATGCTGGTCATTTATGAACATTTGAACATCTTGGCCATGTTCTGTTATAATCGCCACCCGGTACAGCCAGAAGAGGACTGGCCAGCCCTCATAGCCTGGTTCCTCTCTAGATTTCTTCCTAGGTTCTGGCCTTTCTAGGGAGTTTTTCCTAGCCACCGTGCTTCTACAACTGCATTGCTTGCTGTTTGGGATTTTAGACAGGGTTTCTGTACAGCACTTTGTGGCATCAGCTGATGTAAGAAGGGCAATATAAATACATTTGATTTGATCTTCATAATACTGAATTACTGCATAATACTGATTTATGTAATACTGACTTACTGCATAATACTGATTTATGCAATACTGACTTACTGTATAATACTAATCTTCATAATACTGAATTACTGCATAATACTAACTTACTGTATAGTACTGATTTACGTAATAATGACTTACTGTACAATACTTCTCTTTTCTCTAACCACTACTGTACTACAGCTTACTGTCTATGAGTGCAGTGAAGTGTCCTTCTAACCGAATGGCTACCAACCCTGGTCCTGGAGAGCATCAAAGTATGCACGTTTTTGTTACAGCCAAACATGAAAAAGCTTGATTCAACTAATTAAGTTCTTGATGAATAGCTCAATTGGCTGTTTTACACACTGTAGCTCTCTAGGATAGGCTCTAACTACCTATTTAACTGGATAAACTCTGTAGCGAGTAATGTCACTCAGAGTGTGTGTGTGTTCTTGTTCTGACCTTGTTGGCGTCCAGCCTGTAGTCGTTGATGAGGAAGTTGGATGCCCCTTCAGAGAACCAGAGCATCTTGGAGAGACCCGGCTGTATCTTCTTGTCCAGGAAACAGATATGCTCCCGCAACAGACCCAGCTCATCAGCAGACAGCGTCGCGATAATCCTGGACACACACACGGACGGACGCAGACAAACACAAACACAGATACACACACACAGATGGACCAAACATGAGTGTTTATAGAGGCAGCTATGTTTCATAAACACATTAGTATACAAAAATGCATAAAATACTGGTGGTCTTTTCTTCAATTCATTTCCTGCACTATATTATTTAACATAAATTCCCTGGGACAGTACTTTACAGGGAATTACACAAACACACACAGCTAACCAGGCATTAGTTTGTTGATACAGTATGAACACATGACCTATGGCCTTTTCTTACTATAAGTTATGAGCATTGTGCTACACATGGCCTGCCGCATGCTAATTGACTTCCACTCTAGGCTCTGCAGAGTGGGCTTCAATCTGAAGTTGTGTGCTGTGTGCTGAAGTTGTGTGCTGAGCTTTACAGGGTCCCAGGCAGTGTGCATACACAGGCTTACAGTCTGATTTGCTTCATACTGAGTGACGATGGAATGTGTGTGTGTGTGTGTGTGTGTATGTCTGCATGTGTGTGCAGTGATTGACATTATGGGTTTGTTTCAAATAGAAACCAGAAATATCACATTTACATAAGTATTCAGACCCTTTACTCAGTACATTGTTGAAGCAGGCCGGCTCGGTCCTCCCCTCCCGCTCCGTGGCTCGATGACTCATTGCGAGCTCACAGAACAGGGCTCCGGGCAGCCGAGCGGAAATGGAGGAAAACTCGCCTCCCTGCGGACCTGGCATCCTTTCACTCCCTCCTCTCTACATTTTCCTCCTCTGTCTCTGCTGCTAAAGCCACTTTCTACCACTCTAAATTCCAAGCATCTGCCTCTAACCCTAGGAAGCTCTTTGCCACCTTCTCCTCCCTCCTGAATCCTCCTCCCCCTCCCCCCTCCTCCCTCTCTGCAGATGACTTCGTCAACCATTTTGAAAAGAAGGTCGACAACATCCGATCCTCGTTTGCTAAGTCAAACGACACCGCTGGTTCTGCTCACACTGCCCTACCCTGTGCTCTGACCTCTTTCTCCCCTCTCTCTCCAGATTAAATCTCGCGTCTTGTGACGGCCGGCCGCCCAACAACCTGCCCGCTTGACCCTATCCCCTCCTCTCTTCTCCAGACCATTTCCGGAGACCTTCTCCCTTACCTCACCTCGCTCATCAACTCATCCCTGACCGCTGGCTACGTCCCTTCCGTCTTCAAGAGAGCGAGAGTTGCACCCCTTCTGAAAAAACCTACACTCGATCCCTCCGATGTCAACAATTACAGACCAGTATCCCTTCTTTCTTTTCTCTCCAAAACTCTTGAACGTGCCGTCCTTGGCCAGCTCTCCCGCTATCTCTCTCTCTGAATGACCTTCTTGATCCAAATCAGTCAGGTTTCAAGACTAGTCATTCAACTGAGACTGCTCTCCTCTGTATCACGGAGGCGCTCCGCACTGCTAAAGCTAACTCTCTCTCCTCTGCTCTCATCCTTCTAGATCTATCGGCTGCCTTCGATACTGTGAACCATCAGATCCTCCTCTCCACCCTCTCCGAGTTGGGCATCTCCGGCGCGGCCCACGCTTGGATTGCGTCCTACCTGACAGGTTGCTCCTACCAGGTGACGTGGCGAGAATCTGTCTCCTCACCACGCGCTCTCACCACTGGTGTCCCCCAGGGCTCTGTTCTAGGCCCTCTCCTATTCTCGCTATACACCAAGTCACTTGGCTCTGTCATAACCTCACATGGTCTCTCCTATCATTGCTATGCAGACGATACACAATTAATCTTCTCCTTTCCCCCTTCTGATGACCATGTGGCGAATCGCATCTCTGCATGTCTGGCAGACATATCAGTGTGGATGACGGATCACCACCTCAAGCTGAACCTCGGCAAGACGGAGCTGCTCTTCCTCCCGGGGAAGGACTGCCCGTTCCATGATCTCGCCATCACGGTTGACAACTCCATTGTGTCCTCCTCCCAAAGCGCTAAGAACCTTGGCGTGATCCTGGACAACACCCTGTCGTTCTCAACCAACATCAAGGCGGTGGCCCGTTCCTGTAGGTTCATGCTCTACAACATCCGCAGAGTACGACCCTGCCTCACACAGGAAGCGGCGCAGGTCCTAATCCAGGCACTTGTCATCTCCCGTCTGGATTACTGCAACTCGCTGTTGGCTGGGCTCCCTGCCTGTGCCATTAAACCCCTTCAACTCATCCAGAACGCCACAGCCCGTCTGGTGTTCAACCTTCCCAAGTTCTCTCACATCACCCCACTCCTCCGTTCTCTCCACTGGCTTCCAGTTGAAGCTCGCATTCGCTACAAGACCATGGTGCTTGCCTACGGAGCTGTGAGGGGAACGGCACCTCAGTACCTCCAGGCTCTGATCAGGCCCTACACCCAAACAAGGGCACTGCGTTCATCCACCTCTGGCCTGCTCGCCTCCCTACCACTGAGGAAGTACAGCTCCCGCTCAGCCCAGTCAAAACTGTTCGCTGCTCTGGCCCCCCCAATGGTGGAACAAACTCCCTCACGACGCCAGGACAGCGGAGTCAATCACCACCTTCCGGAGACACCTGAAACCCCACCTCTTTAAGGAATACCTAGGATAGGATAAGTAATCCCTCTCACCCCCCCCCCCTTAAGATTTAGATGCACTATTGTAAAGTGACTGTTCCACTGGATGTCATAAGGTGAATGCACCAATTTGTAAGTCGCTCTGGATAAGAGCGTCTGCTAAATGACTTAAATGTAAATGTAAATGTAAGCATATTTGGCAGCGATTACAGCCTTCGAGTCTTCTTGGTCATGACGCTACAAGCTTGGCAAACCTGTGTTTTGGGGAGTTACTCTAATTTTACCCTGCAGATCCTCACAAGCTCTGTCAGGTTGAATGGGGAGCGCTGCTGCACAGCTATTTCTCAGGTCTCTCCAGAGGATGTTTGATTTCGGGTTCCAAGTCCAGGCTCTGGCTGGACCACTCAAGGACATCTTGTCCCAAAACCATTCATGCGTTGTCTTGGCTATGTGCTTCGGGTTGTTGTCCTGTTGGAAGTTGAACCTTCGCCCCAGTCTGAGGCCCTGAGCACTCTAGAGCAGGTTTTCATCAAGGATCTCGCTTACTTTGCTCCATTTATCTTTCCCTCAATCCTGACTAGTCTCCCAGTCCCTGAAAATGATCCCCACAGTATGATCCTGCCACCACCATGCTTCATCGTAGGGATGGTGCCAGGTTTCCTTCAGACGTGACTCTTGGAATTCAAGCCAAAAAAGTTGAAACTTGGTTTCATCAGACCAGAGAATCTTGTTTCCCATGGTCGGAGTCCTTTAGGTGCTATACTCCAAGCGGGCTGTCATGTTCCTTCTACTGAGGAGTGGTTTCCGTCCAGCCACTCTATCATAAAGGCCTGATTGGTGGAGTGCTGCAGAGATGGTTGTCCTTCTGGAAGGTAATCCCATCACGAAAGATGAACTCTGGAGCTCTGTCAGAGTGACCATCTGGTTCTTGGTCACCTCCCTGACCAAAGCACTTCTCCCCCAATTGCTCAGTTAGCCTGGGTGGCCAGCTCTATGAAGAGTCTTGGTGATTCCAAACTTCTTCCATTTAAGAATGATGGAGGCCACTGTGATCTTGGGGACCTTCAATGAAGCAGACATTTTTTGCACCGTTCCCCAGATCTGTGCCTCGACACAATCCCGTCTCGGAGCTCTACGGACAATTCCTTTGACCTCATGGCTCTGACATGCACTGTCAACTAACTCTGGGACCTTATATAGACAGGTGTGTGCCTTTCCAAATCATGTCCAATCAATTGAATTTACCACAGGTGGACACCAATAAAGTTTTAGAAACATTTCGAGGATGATCAATGGAATCATAGCAAAGGGTCTGAGTACTTATGTAAATAAGGTATCTGTTTTAAAATTTTAGTATAAAGTCAAATGGTCTGAATACTTTCCGAATGCACTGTACATCTGAAATTGCAACCTTAGGAAGCTTGTTTAACAAACACATGCTCTCTATAGCTGTACTTGCAGGCCTATGGGGAAATTCAGGTGTTTTAGTTTCAACAAAGTTCCTAGTCTGGAGATAGCGGAAGAAGTGGGTTTGGGGGAGGTTGAACTTTTCCTGTAGCTGAGCAAAAGAAGTGAATGTACCATCAAAGAATAATTGGTCTAGTGAAGAGAGGCCTAGTGAGAGCCAGATGCCAAAAGCCCCATCATTTAAAGACGGACAAAATAAAATGTTCTGATTGTTTGGACCTGACAGAGAAAAGCCTCTAAGACTAAAGGCTAAACAGAACTGATTTTACATTTTGAGAAACTATTTCACAATTGGTTTGACACACTTTTTTCCTCGGGACACTGGGAGAGACGAGCACAACACAGAGGAAAGTGCAGCAGGTTTACATGGTTCAGACTCCATCTGGACCCAGAGTGGTCTCGGGCCAGTACGATCAGTCTGTAGCCAGTACAAAAGGCCTCTGAAATGTGCAGCCCAATAGTATGTCAGAAAATGTGGTAAAGCTAATCCACCCAATGGCTCCTGTAAAGGTTTTCTACCAATCTGAGGTACCTTGACATCCGGTGAATTAACAATTATTTTGTAATAAAAATGGGTAGAACATTGAAATACAAATTTGGGCAACACCTTAACCCTTCCAATAAAAGAAAGAGGTAGATGTTTCCTGCAATTCTATACATGTTTTTGTTGTTGCCGCTTTAAAGCTAGTTTCCTGCAATTGTACACATTTTGTCATGTCTTATGTGTGTTCATGTGGTATCTGAGTGACTCAAACATTACAACAAAATCAATGGGGTAAAATACCTAGCTGGAAAAACATTAGCTGACATGGGCTAGTAATCAATTGGATATTTCTGACATGTTATAAAATTGCTCTCTGTAAGGTCTGCAATGGCAAGAGGAAAACTGCTGATATACTACCCGATTTCAAAACAGCACCTTGTGCATTCAACAGTAAGCTGAAAGCCCAATTGACTTCACTATATAAAAAAAGAAGCAAAACTGAGTTTCTTATGTTGATTAGCCCCCTAGCCCTACAGTTTGTGAACCATTGGTTTAAGTGAAATACAATGTATGGCAGTACCTTCAGAAGGTACTCCATGAATTTTCCACATTTAGATGTCTTTACAGTCTGCATTTAAAATGGATCACGTTTTGATTTTGTGTCACTGATCACCACAAAATACCCCATCATTTGTATTTATCTAACATTTATTTAACTAGGCAAGTCTGTTAAGAACAAATTCTTATTTACAATGATGGCCTACTAAAAGGAAAAAGGCCTCCTGCAGGGATTGGGGCTGGGATTCAAATAAAAATATAGGACAAAACATACATCACGACAAGAGAGACACTACAACACTACATAAAGAGAGACCTAAGACAATAACACAGCATGGCAGCAACACATGACAACAACACGGTAGGAACAAATGGTAGCAGCACAAAACATGGTACAAACAATATTTGGGTACAGACAGCACAAAGGGCAAGAAGGTAGAGACAACACATCACGCAAAGCAGCCACAAGTGTCAGTAAGAGTGTCCATGATTGAGTCTTTGACTGTAGAGGTGGGTTTTAAAACTGACCAGCTCGAGTGTTTCTTGCAGCTCTGCCCAGTCGCTAGCTGCAGCAAACTGAAAAGAGGAGCGACCCAGGGATGTGGGTGCTTTGGGGACCTTTAACAGAATGTGACTGGCAGAACAGGTGTTGTATGTGGAGGATGTGAGCTGCAGTAGGTATCTCCGATAGGGGGCAGTGAGGCCTCAGAAGGTTTTATAAATAAGAAACAACCAGTGGGTCTTGCGTTAGGTATACAGATGACCAGTTTACAGAGGAGTATAGAGTGCAGTGATGTGTCCTATAAGGAGCATTGCTGGCAAATCTGATGGTCGAATGGTAAAGAACATCTAGCCCCTTCAGAGCACCCTTACCTGTCGATCTATAAATGATGTCTCCGTAATCTAACATGGGTAGGATGGTCATCTGAATCAGGGTTAGTTTGGCAGCTGGGGAGAAAGAGGAGTGATCACAATAGAGGAAACCAAGTCTAGATTTAAACTTAGCCTGCAGCTTGGATATGTGTTGAGCGAAGGACAGTGTACCGTCTAGCCATAATCCCAAGTACTTGTATGAGGTGACTACCTCAAGCTCTAAACCCTAAGAGGTAGTCATCACACCGTTGGGGAGAGGGTCATTCTTCTTACCAAACCACATTATCTTTGTTTCGGAGGTGTTCAGAACAGAGAAAGCTTGTTGGACACTAAGAAGGCTTTGTTGTAGCGTGTTTAACACAATATCCGGGGAGGGGCCAGCTGAGTATAAAACTGTATCATCTGCATATAAATGGATGAGAGAGCTTGCTACTGCCTATCGAGAATTGGGGTACTCCCTTGGAGACAGGAAGTGGCTGACGAAGCAGTGATTCTGACTTTATACACTCCACTCTTTGAGAGAGGTATTTAGCAAACCAGGCCAAAGACCACTCAGAGACACCAATACTCCTTAGCCGGCCCACAAGAATGGATTGGTCTACCGTATCAAAAGCTTTGGTCAAGTCAATAAAAATAGCAGCACAGCATTGCTTAGAATCAAGGACAATGGTGACATCAATTAGGACCTCTTCTTGGATATAGGGGGCACTCTTAATTTATGGATAAAAAAACGTTCCCGTTTTAAACAAGATATTTTGTCACGAAAAGATGCTCGACTATGCATATACTTGACAGCTTTGGAAAGAAAACACTCTGACGTTTCAAAAACTGCAAAGATATTGTCTGTGAGTGCCACAGAACTAATGCTACAGGCAAAACCAAGATGAAATTTCATACAGGAAGTGCCCCAGATTTTGAATGCGCTGTGTTCCAATATCTCCTTATATGGCTGTGCATGGGTCACAAATGAGCGTAGACTTTCTGTCGTTTCCCCAAGGTGTCGACAGCATTGTGACGTATTTGTAGGCAAATCATTGGAAGATTGACCTTAAGAGACTACATCTACCAGGTGGCCGCTTGGTGTCCTCCGTTGCAATTATTGCGTAATCTCCAGCTGCGTGTATTTTTCGTTTGCTTCGAGGAGAAACACAGCTGCCACGAATGATATACCATCGAATAGATATGTGAAAAACACCTTGAGGATTGATTCTAAACAACGTTTGCCATGTTTCTGTCGATATTATGGAGTTAATTTGGTAAAAAGTTCGGTGTTGTAGAGACTGCATTTTCAGATTTTTTTCTTAGCCAAACGTGATGAACGAAACGGAGCGATTTCTCCTACACAAATAATATTTTTGGAAAAAATGAACATTTGCTATCTAACTGAGAGTCTCCTCATTGAAAACATCCGAAGTTCTTCAAAGGTAAATGATTTTATTTGAATGCTTTTCTTGTTTTTGTGAAAATGTTGCCTGCTGAATGCAAGGCTTAATGCTATGCTAGCTTTCAATACTCTTACACAAATGCTTGTGTAGCTATGGTTGAAAAGCATATTTTGAAAATCTGAGATGACAGTGTTGGTAACAAAAGGCTAAGCTTGTGAGTGAATATATTTCTTTCATTTCATTTGCGATTTTCATTAATAGTTAACATTGCGTTATGGTAATGAGCTTGAGGCTATAATTACGCTCCCGGATACGGGATTGCTCAACGCTAGAGGTTAAGGTTGCAGTGACACATCTATAACCTGAGCGGAAATCGGACTGCATACCCGAGAGAATACTATAGACATCAAGAAAGCCAGTCAGTTGATTATTGACAAGTTTTTCCAACACTTGATAAACAAGGCAAAATAGAAATAGGCCTGTAACAGTTAGGATCAGCTTGATCTCCCCCTTTAGATAAAGGATGCACCGTAGCTGCCTTCCAAGCACTGGGAACCTCCCCAGAGAGGAGCGACAGGTTAAACAAGTCAGAGATAGGCTTGGCGATGTTAGGGGCTGCAACCTTAAAGAAGAAAGGATCTAATCCATCTGACCCAGATGGTTTTTTGGGGTCCAGTTTAAGGAGCTCCTTTAGCAACTCAGACTCAGTGACCATGGGGCAGGGGAAAAAGAGAGAGGAGCATCGGGGATAGTTGCATTAGAAGGGATGGGAGATGAGGAAATGTTGGACTGGCAAGGAGGCATGGCTGAGTCAAATAGGAATCCTGACTTAATGAAGTGGTGATTAAAGACCTCAGCCATGAGCTTCTTGTCAGTAACAACTACATCATCAACGTTAAGGGACATGGGCAGCTGTGAGGAGGAGGGTTAATTCTCCAGGTCTTTAACCGTTTTCCAGAACTTCTTGGGGTTAGACCCACAGAGAGAGAACTGCTCCTTAAAGTAACTAACATTAATTAGCCTTCCAGAGAGCATGAGTGCACTTGTTTCTCATTTGACTGAACGAGAGCCAGTCAGCCTGAGGATGCGTGTGCCAAGATTTTGCCAAATGGAATTCTTGAGGTGGAGTGCCAGAACATTTCATTTTTTTAATTTAACCTTTATTTAACCAGGTAAAACCCATTGAGGTTATAAAACCTCTTTTGCGTGGGAGACCTGGCAAGAAGGCAAAACAAGGAAATAGCAGCGTGTCCATAAAACATTGCAGAAAAATACAGAATACACACAAAAGACAGTGTCACAAGTTAAAGATACAATTGAAGATTAGATACAACTGCAGTTATCACAAACAGTGTTGTCGATCAGAGTCTTACAAATGGTCGAACCAGGGGCTAAACCTGTTTTTAATTCGCATTTTCTTTATGGGGGCTGGTTTGTCATCAATACCACTGAAAATATTAAAAAGAAGGTCCAAGCATCTTAGACAGTGGGGATCAAGCATTTTCTATACCAATTTACAGAAGCCAGGTCATAAATATTTTTCTGGCAAGTGTCTATGACTAAATAGCAAAGGTCATTTAACTGAGCAGCCATTACGAACACAGGCTGTAAAACAGTGCTCACTAAGGTCATTTACAGAAAACACCAGACTGATACATGTCAGGATTATTTGTGAGGATAACATCAAGGAGGGTAGCCTTTTCCGGGTGCTTGGATTATGTTTAACTTTCTTTTATTAATTAAAAATGAAAAGCTGAAATGTCTTCAATCAATAAAAAAAGAAAAACACCATAGAAAGGCAGGTCACCTAGGAATAAATGTCGAGGAACCAGGCTCTGAGGGGTGGCCAGTCTTCTTCTGGCTGTGCCGATGGAGATTACAAGAGTACACAGCATTTAAGGCCAGATTGTTCTTCAAGATGTTCATATATGACCAGATTGGTCAATTAATAATCACAGTGGTTGTAGAGGGTGCAACAGGTCAGCACCTCAGGAGTAAATGTCAGTTGGCTTTTCACAGCAGGTGGAGTAGAGAGAAAGAGAGAGTCGAAAACAGCAGATTCGGGACATGGTAGCACGTCCAGTGAACATGTCAGGGTTCAATAGCCGCAGGCAGAACAGGGAGGCTTTATTACTGCCACTTTTTAGTGAGTTTGGTACACAGGGAGGATAAGGAGCCACATATTATGTTCAACATAGGAGGGACAAGCACAGGAAGTAGCTCCTTCAATAATTTAGTTGGAATCGGGTCCAGTATGCAGCTAGAAGGTTTGGAGGACATGACTATTTTCGTGAATGCATCAAGAGATACAGGATCAAAAGACTCGAGTGTCTCCATTGCTCCTAAGTCCTGGCAGTTCTGTGTACGCAGGACAACTGAGCTTTGGAGAAACACGCAGATGCAAAGACCAGTCTGTAATTTGCTTTCTAATGATCATGATATTTTCATCAAAGAAGTTAACGAATTCATCACGGCTGAAGTGAAAGCCATTGTCTCTTGGGGAATGCTGATTTTTAGTTAGCTTTGCAACAGTAACCAAAATACATTTTGGATTGTTCTTATTCTTCGCAGTCAGGTTGGGAAAAAAGGCTGATGGAGCAGCAGGGGGGCTCTTCCCCACTGCACGGTACTGTCCTTCCAAGCAAGTCGGAAAACTTCTAGTTTGGTGGAGCGCCATTTCTGTTCCAATTTTCTGGAAGCTTGTTTCAAGGCTCTGGTATTTTCTATATACCAAGAAGCGAATTTATCGTATCACATTTTTTTGTTTTATTTTAAGGGGTGTAACTGCATCTAGGGTATTACACAAGATCAATAAGTATTTAACCCCTTTCTTATGGCAAGCTTAAATAGGTGTGCTTAACAAGCCACATAATAAGTTGCATGGAATCACTCTGTGTGCAATAATAGTGTTTAACATGATTTTTGAAGGGCTACCTCATCTCTGTACTCCACACATACAATTATCTGTAAGGTCCCTCAGTTGAGCAGTGAATTTTAAACACAGATTCAACCACAAAGACCAGGGAGGTTTTCCATTGCCTCACAAAGATGGGCACCTAGTGGTATATGAGTAAATATATTGTTTTGAGCATGGTGAAGTTATTAATTACACTTTGGATGATGTATCAATGCACCCAGTCACTACAAAGATAGAGATGTCCTTCTTAACTCAGTTGACGGAGAGGAAGGAAACAGCTCAGGGATTTCACCATGAGGCCAATGGTGACTTTAAAACAGAGTTGAATGGCTGTGATAGAACTGAGGATGGATCAACAACATTGTAGTTACTCCACAATACTAACCTAATTGACAGAGTGAAAAGAAGGAAGCAAGTACAGAATACAAATATTCCAAAACAAACACCTTGTTTGTAACAAGGCACTAAAGTAATACTGCAAACGTTTTGACCTGTATACAATGGGTTATGTTTGTGGCAAATCCAATACGACACATTAGTGAATACCACTCTCCACATTTCAAGCATAGTGGTGGCTGCATCACCACTTTTCAGGATAAAAAAAGAAACCGAATGGAGCTATCCACAGGCAAAATCCTAGAGGAAAACCTGGTTCAGTCTGATTTCCATCAGACACGGGGAGATGAATTCACCTTTCAGCAGGACAATAACCTAAAACACAAGGCCAAATCTACACGGGAGTTGCTTACCAAGAAGACAGTGAATGTTCCTGAATGGCCGAATTACAGTTTTGACTCAAATCTGCTTTAAAATCTATGGTAAGACTTGAAGATTGTTGTCTAGAAATGATCAACAACCAATTTGACAGAGCTTGAAGAATTTTGAAAAGAATAATCAACAAATATTGTACAATCAAGTTGTGCAAAGAGCTTTGACTCACAGCTGTAATCGCTGCCAAAGGTGATTCTAACATGTATTGACTCAGGGGCGTGATTACTCTTGTGAATAAGATTTCTGTATTTAATTTTCAATAAATTTGCAAAGATTTCTAAAAACCTTTTCATTTTTTCACTGGGGTAATGTGTGTAGATGTGTGATAATTTGTATATATTGAATCTATTTTGAATTCAGTCTGTAACACTACAACATGTGGAATAAGTAAAGGGGTATGAATACTTTCTTAAGGCACTGTATGGCAGTCGGGAAAGATGAGCCAACTTTGATTTTCTTTTTTACTGATAACAATCGAAATACAAAGAATTCCAGTAGTGATCTTTCTGGTAGACAAGTCTGTGTGTAAATAGCTGATTTACATTTTTGGGCACATGATAACAATCTTCGGGGAACCAAAAAAAAAAACTCCTGACTTACCCGATGGGCAAGTAACCTTTCAGACATGACTTTAATGTCAATCCCTGTGTGTGTAGCTGTGGTAGTCTCACACCACCAGCAGTACTCTCTGTCATGCTGCGGAGCTCCTCTCTCCTCTGGTACACGTCAGATACGTACTGTAGTGGGGGATCTCAAACAGCAGATGCTCCCAGTAGTGGATCTCATTAAACATCTTCAGCATGTTCTCGCACGCACGCACGCACGCACGCACACCACACACACACACACACACACACGCACGCACGCACGCACGCACGCACGCAGGCAGGCAGGCACGCACGCACGCACGCACGCACGCACGCACACACACACACACACACACACACACACACACACACACACACACACACACACACACACACACACACACACACACACACACACACACACACACCTCAACAGTAATGTCTCAAAACACATGCAACACGGCTTGAATTGAACTTCAGCCATCCAGCCAGGCACTGTGCGTGTGTGTGTTCTGTGTTTTTGTGTGTGTGTGTGTTTGAATGTGTGTGGGTTCCGTGTGGATGCGAAGGATCTGGAGGTGATGTAGCAGAAAGTGATCAGCACAGCGTTTGAGACAGTTATCACCGTGGTGGAGGGCTTTCAGCTGTGAGATGTCTACCAGCACCCGCAAGATGGCAGGGACTATTTACAGTCTTCCAGAGCAAGAAGCACCACATAAAAAATAAGTACAGTAGGTGTTAGTGTGAGTGGGGTTGTGAGTGACAGAGCATGCATCTCTCTCTAAATGAACGTGAAAATGATCTGTATATCCCATGTGTGGCTTTATGTCTGTAGTGTGTGTACGTGTCGTGACAATGTCGGTATCCTATAACAGGAGCGTGTCCTTCCGTCTGTGGAAACTAAGATCTAGCGTATACGGTCTCTTTCATCTCTGGTGTGTGTGCTCTCTTCCGGTATAAACCACCTGTCAGAGTCTATGCCCTGTTTCTCCTTGTAGGGTGCCATGAGAGGCTGGTCCAGCATCTTCAGACTCTGTCTGTCTGTCCTGACCATCTCATCCAGGGTCTGGACCAGCTGTCTGTCCGTCCAGGTGACTCCTGCCCATCTCATCCAGGGTCTGGACCAGCTGTCTGTCCGTCCAGGTGACTCCTGACCATCTCATCCAGGGTCTGGACCAGCTGTCTGTCCATCCAGGTGACTCCTGCCCATCTCATCCAGGGTCTGGACCAGCTGTCTATCCGTCCAGGTGACTCCTGCCCATCTCATCCAGGGTCTGGACCAGCTGTCTGTCCGTCCAGGTGACTCCTGCCCATCTCATCCAGGGTCTGGACCAGCTGTCTATCCGTCCAGGTGACTCCTGTCCATCTCATCCAGGGTCTGGACCAGCTGTCTGTCCGTCCAGGTGACTCCTGCCCATCTCATCCAGGGTCTGTACCAGCTGTCTGTCCATCCAGGTGACTCCTGCCCATCTCATCCAGGGTCTGGACCAGCTGTCTGTCCGTCCAGGTGACTCCTGCCCATCTCATCCAGGGTCTGGACCAGCTGTCTGTCCCGCAGATGAACCTCGTCTCCTCTGCTGCTCTGAGGAACATGAAGTGGGCATGCTGTAGTGTACCACCTAGAGGGGGAGAGAGAAAAGAGAGGGGTTAACGTAACATAGCGGGGGGGGGGGGTTCAATACGACAAGGTTTCAATAAAACAGACCATTACATCACCTAACACAACACAGTGGGGAGAACATGGAAAAACACTGCAGGGAAACTTTGTAGGTCTCAATCGAGACGATGCATAGACTAACACAGAGGGAGAAGTCAAGTCACGTCCAATCAAGTGAGTCTTAGATCCCACCAGAGGCAATTCATTTGGTTCTGCTGAAACCAAAAACAAGGTAATTCTGCAAGTTAAAAAAAGAAGCAACATTGCAACACATGACATGCAGTTCAAGGAAAATTCTACCCCAAAACAATTTTGGGGTATTTGTTTCATTAGTCCATTGTTGATATAGTCCCAAAATGCATCATACCGCCTGTATTTCTATATTTTGAAAGATATATATCTTGAAAACTTGCTGAACTGCAAAACATTTTGGGACTATATCAACAATGGAAACAAATACCAAAAGATAGCTTTGAGTGGAATTTTCCTTTAAGAAAGGCATATAGTATCAACCGGGCTTAATTGAACCAAAACACTGTGCACAGGACAGACAGTGAAGCTCTCCAATGTTTACTAGATGCTGTTGCTAAGGAAAAGTCTGTATCTGACTATATCCTTGAACACTCACTACCCCTTACTTGATAGAAAGAATGTGGATAAAAAACTGAGAGATTTTTATAATCATATCTGTGTCGAATTAAATCTCTCCCCTGTTCTTAATTGTGGTGCTTAATGTATCCGGAAAGATACATTTAAACAGAGCTGACAGAGAGCGGTGTTTGTTCCAGCCATATGCTTTGTGTAAGCAAAGAAACAGACCGAACTGTATTCAGGAACAGCTGTGTTTAATATACACACACACAAACACCAAGGCCACGTCGGGGCCCCTATCCATGTCATCTAGGATCAGATTGTCCTTTCAGATCATAATGAATATAATTACATGGACATGACTCCTATGGTGAGATGGCTTTATGAATCTGGGCCCTGGACTCGATGGACCGGCCCCCTGCCATGATAGGTCTCTGAATGGGCGGCCAGCTCTAACCTGTCTGGCTGATACCCTCCTTACAGTACTGTACCTCCCTCTACCTAAAGAGAACTGAAGCCTGGCCTAACTTCTCTCCTCCTTTACTTCATTAGGGTTAATCTCCATAGGTCTGGTGATGAATTTGGCCTGCTATAACTCCTGTCTCCCCTATACAGTACTTATGCCTGCTAAAACCCCTGTCTCCCCTATACAGTACTTTTGCCTGCTATAACCCCTGCCTCCCCTATATAGTACTTTGACCTGCTATAACCAATGTCTCCCCTAGACAGTACTTTGGCCTGCTTTAACACCTGTCTCCCCTATACTTTGAATGGCGCCGGAGGAGATGGCTGCCGTTTTACAGGCTCCTAAACCAATTATTTTTTCACGAAGTTTGTAATTGATTTTGTACGTAATGTTTCTGCCACTGTCTCTTAAGACAGAAAATGAGCTTCTGGATATCAGGACAGCGATGACTCACCTCAAACTGGATGAAGACTTTAATGAGTCGGAAGCAAAGGATTTAATGCTGATACCGGACCAGGCCCAAATACCTGTCATTCACATGAAGAAGAGACGACGATAATAGGGGATGCAGGTCCGGGTGCCTTGTGAGAATTTCGTGGGTGAGTGGGTATCCCGCCTCTACCATCCGTCCTATTGGCCAACGTGCAATCATTGGAGAATAAACTGGATGAGCTCCGTTCAAGATTATCCTACCAAGGGGACATTAAAAACTTCAATATCTTATGTTTCACCGAGTCGGGTCAGAACGATGACATGGATAATTTACAGTTGTCTGGGTTTTCTGTGCATCGGCAAGACGGAACAGCTGCCTCCAGTAAGACGAGGTGTCGGTCTGTGTATATTTGTCAATAACAGCTGGTGCGCGAAATCTAATACTAAGGAAGTCTCAAGGTTTTGGTCGCCTGAGGAAGAGTATCTCATGATAGACCAGAACTTTTTAATTTATATTTTTCATAGCTGTCTATTTACCACCAAAACATTCTGGCACTAAGACCGCACTCAACAAGCTGTATAAGGCCATAAGCAAACAAAACAAATGCTAATCCTGAGGCGGTGCTCCTAGTGGCCAGGGACTGCATGTCTATGTCCTGGGAAATGTTCTTGTTACTTACAACGTCATGCTAATCACATTAGCGCACGTTAGTTAGGGACACCGATCCAGTAGAGCTTAATGCAGGGAAACTTAAATCGGTTTTAACTCATTTCTACCAGCATGTCACAGAGGGAAAAAAAAACTCTACACCACCTTTACTCCACACATAGAAACACGTACAAAGGTCTCCCTCGCCCTCCATTTTGAAAATCTGACCATAATTATATCCTCCTGATTCATGCTTTCAGGCAAAAACTAAAGCAGGAAGAACCAGTGACTCGCTCAATATGGAAGGGACGCAGATGCTCAGCTAAAGGACTGTTTTACTAGTACAGACTGGAATAGGTTCTGGGATTGAGGAGTATAACATCAGTCACTGGCTTCATCAATAAGTGCATCGATGACGTCGTCCCCACAGTGAACGTACGTACATACCCCAACCAGAAGCCATGGATTACACGCAACATCCGCACTGAACTAAAGGGAAGAGCTGCCGCTTCAAGGAACTATGCCCTCCTACAAACCATCAAACAGGCAGTGTCAATAAAGGACTAAAATCAAATCCTATTACGCAGGCTCTGACTCTCATTGGATGTGGCAGGGCTTTCATACTATCAGATTCCAAAAAGAAACCCAGTTGCGAAATCGGACTACACCGGCTCCAATGCTCGTCGGATGTGGCAGGGCCTGAAAAAATTATAATATATATTACGGACTACAAACGTAAGCCCAGCCGCGAGGCCCAGTGACACGGGCCTACCAGATGAGCAAAATCACTTCTATGCGTGCTTCGAGGCAAGCAACACTGAAAAACTGCATGAGAGCACCAGCTGTTCCGGACGACTGTTTGATCAGGCTCTCCATAGCCGATGTGAGTAAGACCTTTAAACAGGTCAACATTCACAAACCCAGGACGTTACCAGGACGTGTACTCAGAGCATGCGCTGATCGACTGGCATTTGTCTTCACTGACATTTTCAACTTGTCCCTGACCATGTGTGTAATACCTACAAAGTAACCTGCCTAAATGACTACCGACCCATAGCACTCACGTCTCTAGCCATGAAGTGGCTAGACCCACTCCAAACCCTAGACCCACTCCAATTCTCATACCGCCCAAACAGATCGACCGATGACGCAATCTCTAATGCACTCCACACTGTTCATTGCCGCCTGGATATAATGAACACAAATGTGAGAAAGATATTCATTGACTACAGATCATCGTACAATACCAAAGTGCCCTCAAAGCTCGACACTAAGCTAAGGACCCTGGGACAAACACCTCCCTCTGCAACTAGATCCTGGACTTCCTGACAGGCCGCCCCCAGGTGGTAACGGTAGGCAACAAAACATCTGCCATGCCAATCCTCAAAACCCCCGGGGGGCCCCTCAAGCGTGCATGCTTAGTACCCTCCTGTACTCCCTGTTCACCCATGACTGCATGACCAAGCACGACTCAAACAACAGCATTAAGTTTGCAGCAGACACAATGATGGTAGGCCTGATCACCGACAACGATGAGACAGCCTATGGGGAGGAGGTCAGAGACCTGGCAGTGTGGTGCCAGGACAACAAACTCTCCCTCAAAGTGATCAAGACAAGAGGTCGACCGATTAAATCGTCATGGCCGATTAATTAGGGCCAATTTCAAGTTTTCATAAGAATCGGTTTTCGGCCTTTTTGGACACCAATTATGGTCGATTACATTGCAATCCACGAGGAAACTGTGTGGCAGTATGACCACCTGTTACGTGAGTGCAGCGTCAAAAGGACCTTGTGGATGCAAGTTGCTAGCTAGCATTAAACTTATCTTATAAAAAAACAATCAATCTTCACATAATCACTAGTTAACAACACCTGGTTGATGATATTACAATTCATTATATTATAATTAAGTCTATGATTTGATATTTAGGAGGGGTGCGTCACTGATGTGATCTTCCTGTCTGGGTTGGTGCCCCCCCTTGGGTTGTGCCATGGCGGAGATCTTTGTGGGCTATACTCGGCCTTGTCTCAGGATGGTAATTTGGTGGTTGAAGATATCCCTCTAGTGGTGTGGGGGCTGTGCTTTGGCAAAGTGGGTGTTGTTATATCCTTCCTGTTTGGCCCTGTCCGAGGGTGTCATCGGATGGGGCCACAGTGTCTCCTGACCCCTCCTGTCTCAGTCTCCAGTATTTGTGTCGGGGGGCTAGGGTCAGTTTGTTATATCTGGAGTACTCCTGTCCTATCCAGTGTCCTGTGTGGATTTATGTATGCTCTCTCTAATTCTCTCTTTCTCTCTCTCGGAGGACCTGAGCCCTAGGACCATGCCTCAGGACTACCTGACATGATGACTCCTTGCTGTCCCCAGTCCACCTGGCCGTGCTGCTGCTCCAGTTTCAACTGTTCTGCCTGTGATTATTATTATTGGACCATGCTGGTCATTTATGAACATTTGAACATCTTGGCCATGTTCTGTTATAATCTCCACCCGGCACAGCCAGAAGAGGAATGGCCACCTCACATAGCCTGGTTCCTCTCTAGGTTTCTTCCTAGGTTTTGGCCTTTCTAGGGAGTTTTTCCTAGCCACCGTGCTTCTACACCTGCATTGCTTGCTGTTTGGGGTTTTAGGCTGGGTTTCTGTACAGCACTTTGAGATATCAGCTAATGTACGAAGGGCTATATAAATACATTTTATTTGATTTGATATTTGATAGAGCAGTCTGACTGAGGGGTGGTTAGGCAGCAGCAGGCTGGTAAGCTTTCACTCAAACAGCACTTTACTGCGTTTTGCCAGCAGCGCTTAGCAATGCTTGAATCATAGCGCTGTTTATGTCTTCAAGCCTATCAACTCCTGAGATTAGCCTGGCAATACTAAAGGGCCTATAAGAACATCCAATAGTCAATGTATATGAAATACAAATGGTATAGAGAGAAATAGTTGACACTTCATAATTCCTATAATAACTACAACCTAAAACCTCTTAACTGGGAATATTGAAGAACTGGGAATATTGAACCACCAGCTTTCATTTGTTCTCATGTTCTGAGCAAAGAACTTAAATGTTAGCTTTTTATCATGGCATATATTGCACTATTACTTTCTTCTACAGCACTGCATTTTTGCATTATTTAAACCAAATTGAACATGTTTCATTATTTATTTGAGACTAAATCGATTTTTATTTAAATCGCCTGATTAATCGGTATCGGCTTTTTTTCCGTCGTCCAATAATCGGTATTGGCGTTGAAAAATCATAGTCAGACTAAGGACCCAGACCAAGGACCCAGACCAAGGACCCAGACCAAGGACCCCCCCTTTTTCTTTTACACTGTTGCTACTGGCTGTCTATTATCTATGCATAGTCACTTTACCCCTACCTACATGTACATATTACCTCAATTACCACGACTAACCTGTACCCCCGCACATTGACGGTACCGGTCCCCCTGTATATAGCCTCATTATTGTTATTTTATTGTTACTCTATTTTTTAAAATAAATTTATATTAATAAATATTTTATCAACTCTTAATTTTCTTAAAACTGCATGGTTGGTTATGGGCTTGTAAGTTAGCATTTCACGGTAAGGTCTACACCTGTTGTATTCAGGGCATGTGACAAATAACATTTGATTTGATTGGAAAAAAACAGTACCTCTTCTCTCTGGGTTTACCTTCCCATCCCTTTCCACCTCCAAATAGGTAAGGGCTTTTTGAATGTATAGCCCCTGCCCCTCCTCTCACCTCACCTCCATAGGTCTCTCTATACATTTTTGCAGGGCTCTAGCCCAGTGGGCCTGTCCAGCATGGAGGGGATGTGGGATGTCCTCCACCACCGTGACTACTGTCTCAACCACTGTGCTGATCAGGTTCTCCTCCGGATCCTTCACATCCGCACGGAACCCACCCACACACACATCCACACCCTAATCAGGGTTTTTTTCTGGATCAAAAGGGGTCTTAGGTGGTGGGCGTGGCAGGGTGTGTGGCATGGGTGTGGCAGGGTGTGTGGCATGGGCGTGGCAGGGTGTGTGGCATGGGCCTGTCAGGGTGTGTGGCATGGGCGTGTCAGGGTGTGTGGCATGGGCGTGGCAGGGTGTGCGGCATGGGCGTGGCAGGGTGTGTGGCATGGGCGTGTCAGGGTGTGTGGCATGGGCGTGTCAGGGTGTGTGGCATGGGCGTGGCAGGGTGTGTGGCATGGGCGTGGCAGGGTGTGTGGCATGGGAGTGTCAGGGTGTGTGGCATGGGCGTGGCAATGCACATACATTCATTTTAGAGAAAAATTAAGGCCCCCCCCTTTCTTCCTACAGTTTAAAGTGCAGTGCCCAGCTGATAATCACCCCGATAATTGCCTTTGGAAACTGAACCTAAACTATACCTAAACTAATTTCACACATATAACAACAGACTGAATACATTAAGTAACGTATGAAGGGGAGAATGGGTGAGTTGATGAGGGGACGCGAATAACGCATAATTACGTAATCACCAACTGTAAATGAGGAATGGGGCAGGCCATTCAATTGTACTGAACCATTTCAGTCCACTGAATATCAGTCGTATCAGTCTCCATTGCCCTACTTGGAGTAGGCTACACAGTGAGAGTGTGCATAACTGTACATGCTGAACAGCTTTCAATATCTGGGAAAATATCCACATCGGGCTGCAGGTGAGTGTGTTGAGAGAATGTGGTGAAGAGGCTTATGGAAGGGGAGAAACGTCACCAATTTCTTAACATCACTGTCTTTGGCGAACAAGTTGCTTACAAAGACCAAGTCTGGCCAGCACCATGAACAAAGTGAGACGGGAGCACCATCCCACCCTCTGTATAAAATAAGGCACCTGCATAGCTGTTGTACTCCACAACGGTGCTGAAGAATGACAAGACCTACGGGACACAATAAAGACAAAAACCGGAGACTATTACACATTAAAACTAAACAAAGGTTGGTCAAAGTGTGTCAAGCAAGTGAAAGTTACGAAAATTGTATCAACTGTTAAAACACTGTCCTATGTTTATTGTTGAGTTTATTTATTAAAACACTCCCTCCCTGAACTTGCTTCCCGACTCTCAGCGCACATCGTTACAGAATAACGCCTCACCTAAGGGAAGCATCAGAGTGTTTTTTTATTTTATTTTTTGTGTCAGAGTATGAAGCCGACTCGCCGGGCTCCCCTGCCTCAGCCGGCTATCAGGTTCACATGCCTCCTCCAGATCGCCAGGCTCCCCTGCCTCAACCAGTCAGTCAGGTTACCGCGCCCCAGCTGACTCGACAGGTTCCCGTGCCTCAGCTGGCATGACAGGTTTCCGTGCCTCAGCTGACATGGCAGGTTTCCGTGCCTCAGCTGGCATGACAGGTTCCCATGCCTCAGCTGACATGGCAGGTTTCCGTGCCTCAGCTGGCATGACAGGTTCCCGTGTCTCAGCTGACATGGCAGGTTCCCGTGTCTCAGCTGGCATGACAGGTTCCCGTGCCTCAGCTGGCATGACAGGTTTCCGTGCCTCAGCTGACATGGCAGGTTTCAGTGCCTCAGCTGGCATGACAGGTTCCCGTGCCTCAGCTGGCATGACAGGTTCTCCCGCATCAGCAGGGGTGACCGGTCCGCTCCTGGTCCCCGGGTTCGTCCCCTTTTACGCCGTCCTGCGGCTGGAGCCACATGTCTGGGAGGGGGTACTGTCATGTATACTCCCTCTCCGGCCTCTGGTTCTTTCCTCAGGTGTTATTGACTCTGTTTTCATGCCGGTGCGTTGCTTGTGTTTTGTGTTCCTTGTTTATTTGATTTATTAAAACACTCCCTGAACTTGCTTCCTGACTCTCAGCGCACATCGTTACACCCAAGGCCTTTATGAACACAAACAAATTATATTTTTTTGCGACAGCATATATGAAATGTATTAATTACCCTGTTGGAATGTAGCAGTCAGAATGACGAGGCCCAGCGGTTCTGGTATTAAACACGTGCAGACACACATGATTGATGATTTGGTGAAACGGTGACCCACACAAAACATGGATCAAACAGATTCTCACACATGTAAGTGAAAACAGACCAGTATCCCTTCTTTCTTTTCTCTCCAAAACTCTTGAACGTGCCGTCCTTGGCCAGCTCTCCCGCTATCTCTCTCTGAATGACCTTCTTGATCCAAATCAGTCAGGTTTCAAGACTAGTCATTCAACTGAGACTGCTCTCCTCTGTATCACGGAGGCGCTCCGCACTGCTAAAGCTAACTCTCTCTCCTCTGCTCTCATCCTTCTAGATCTATCGGCTGCCTTCGATACTGTGAACCATCAGATCCTCCTCTCCACCCTCTCCGAGTTGGGCATCTCCGGCGCGGCCCACGCTTGGATTGCGTCCTACCTGACAGGTCGCTCCTACCAGGTGGCGTGGCGAGAATCTGTCTCCTCACCACGCGCTCTCACCACTGGTGTCCCCCAGGGCTCTGTTCTTGGCCCTCTCCTATTCTCGCTATACACCAAGTCACTTGGCTCTGTCATAACCTCACATGGTCTCTCTTATCATTGCTATGCAGACGACACACAATTAATCTTCTCCTTTCCCCCTTCTGATGACCAGGTGGCGAATCGCATCTCTGCATGTCTGGCAGACATATCAGTGTGGATGACGGATCACCACCTCAAGCTGAACCTCGGCAAGACGGAGCTGCTCTTCCTCCCGGGGAAGGACTGCCCGTTCCATGATCTCGCCATCACGGTTGACAACTCCACTGTGTCCTCCTCCCAGAGCGCCAAGAACCTTGGTGTGATCCTGGACAACACCCTGTCGTTCTCAACTAACATCAAGGCGGTGGCCCGTTCCTGTAGGTTCATGCTCTACAACATCCGCAGAGTACGACCCTGCCTCACACAGGAAGCGGCGCAGGTCCTAATCCAGGCACTTGTCATCTCCCGTCTGGATTACTGCAACTCGCTGTTGGCTGGGCTCCCTGCCTGTGCCATTAAACCCCTTCAACTCATCCAGAACGCCGCAGCCCGTCTGGTGTTCAACCTTCCCAAGTTCTCTCACGTCACCCCGCTCCTCCGTTCTCTCCACTGGCTTCCAGTTGAAGCTCGCATCCGCTACAAGACCATGGTGCTTGCCTACGGAGCTGTGAGGGGAACGGCACCTCAGTACCTCCAGGCTCTGATCAGGCCCTACACCCAAACAAGGGCACTGCGTTCATCCACCTCTGGCCTGCTCGCCTCCCTACCACTGAGGAAGTACAGCTCCCGCTCAGCCCAGTCAAAACTGTTCGCTGCCCTGGCCCCCCAATGGTGGAACAAACTCCCTCACGACGCCAGGACAGCGGAGTCAATCACCACCTTCCGGAGACACCTGAAACCCCACCTCTTTAAGGAATACCTAGGATAGGTTAAGTAATCCCTCTCACCCCACCCCCCCTAAGTTTTAGAAGCACTATTGTTAAGTGACTGTCCCACTGGATATCATAAGGTGAATGCACCAATTTGTAAGTCGCTCTGGATAAGAGCGTCTGCTAAATGACTTAAATGTAAATGTAAATGTAAAACTCATATACACACAAACACGCGCACACACACACACACACACACACACACACACACACACACACACACACACACACACACACACACACACACACACACACACACACACACACACACACACACACACACACACACACACACACACACACACACACACACACACACACACACACACACACAGCGTGTAGGCTAGTATTAATTGGACTAATAGTAATGTCCTGAGTGGCTATGAAACACCTGGCCCTGAAACAAGCCCAGCTGTTTGTCTTGGCAACAACATCCCAATCCTACGACCTCCAGTGACCCCCATTCATCAACCACATTACACACACAGACCCTGTTCCCAAGACCCCGCTACCCTGACGCAGGGATGGGGAGGGGTGGCCTGGGGGCTAAACAGTCCCTCGAGGACAGGTCACGCAAGCACGCACGCACACACACACACACACACACACACACACACACACACACACACACACACACACACACACACACACACACACACACACACACACACACACACACACACACACACACACACACACACACACACACACACACACACACACACACGTATGCAGGCATGCACAGGAACACACACACACCGTAACTCTGAATGACAATAAGGGGCGTTGCTGTATAAACCTGTATAGCTCTAGCTAGCCCATAGGGACCTAGAGAGGTCTCTTCACTGATAGATAGGTTACGTCCCAAATGACATCCTATTCCCTACATAGTACACAATTTTTTGTCAAAGGTAGTGCACTATGTAGAGAATAGGGTGCAATCTGGGTAGAAGTAGTCACTGCAGCACAGGTCATTCATCTAAAAGACATACCAACTATGCATTAATGCTGTGTGTCAGAGAGGTGGGGACAGTAGAGTCCAACGTCTAAACTAGCATTGATCCCAACTCCTACACCATCAAGCCACCGACATAATGTCAGTATTAGGCTAAGCTTGGAATTAGTGTGTGGTGTGGCAGTGGTGTGAATACATCTGTTTACTACAGACAAACGCAACTAAGTATAGGCCTATACAAGGCAGACGGCAAAGTAGAATGAGACCAGACATGTCACCGGATGTCTACAGACTATCATTGACAGACAGTCACAACTAGGAAGAACACAACAGTAGGCAGAAGTAGAAAGGATTCTATATAAAGACACTACAGTAAAACAGTATTAGCACAAACATGTCAACAGTATTACGTCTATCCACTCCAAACAGACGGACCTGTTGTAGCCGTTGTACCAGAAGGTGGTCTGACAGACAGACAGAGCTGACAGGTAGAGAGAGAGAGAGAGAGAGAGAGAGAGAGAGAGAGAGAGAGAGAGAGAGAGAGAGAGAGAGAGAGAGAGAGAGAGAGAGAGAGGCAGGCAGGCAGAACATCAGACAGTACAGACAGACAGCGGTACCGGTAAAGGCAGGCAGACAGATGGTTACTGGCTATTGCTCCTACCAGACAGGCTACTTGCCGCCCCAGACAGCACAGACAGGACAGACAGACAGTACCTGCTGTAGTCATCATAACAGGAGTTATTCTTCAGGATGCCCTTGTGAACGTGTTGGAGGATCTGCAGGCTGCGTCCGAAGGTGGCCTCCATCTCCAGCAGGCCGCGAGTAACCTCCACCCCCCTGTGCCCTAGGGGCATCTGCTCACCCTCTTCCCGCCTGGCAAACGGCTGCTGGCACTCACACACGTGGGAGAGGCGAGGAGAGAGGGTTAGGGGGCGGTGGGCACAGATCACACACACACGTGGGAGAGGAGAGGAGAGAGGGTTAGGGGGCGATGGGCACAGATCACACACACACCTGGGAGAGGAGAGGAGAGAGGGTTAGGGGGCGGTGGGCACAGATCACACACACACCTGGGAGAGGAGAGGAGAGAGGGTTAGGGGGCGGTGGGCACAGATCACACACACTCCTGGGAGAGGAGAGGAGAGAGGGTTAGGGGGCGATGGGCACAGATCACACACACACCTGGGAGAGGAGAGAGGGTTAGGGGGCGATGGGCACAGATCACACACACACCTGGGAGAGGAGAGGAGAGAGGGTTAGGGGGCTGTGGGTGCAGATCACACACACACCTGGGAGAGGAGAGGAGAGAGGGTTAGGGGGCGGTGGGCACAGATCACACACACACCTGGGAGAGGAGAGGAGAGAGGGTTAGGGGGCTGTGGGCACAGATCACACACACACCTGGGAGAGGAGAGGAGAGAGGGTTAGGGGGCTGTGGGCACAGATCACACACACACCTGGGAGAGGAGAGGAGAGAGGGTTAGGGGGCGGTGGGCACAGATCACACACACACCTGGGAGAGGAGAGGAGAGAGGGTTAGGGGGCTGTGGGCACAGATCACACACACACCTGGGAAAGGAGAGGAGAGAGGGTTAGGGGGCGGTGGGCACAGATCACACACACACCTGGGAGAGGAGAGGAGAGAGGGTTAGGGGGCGGTGGGCACAGATCACACACACACCTGGGAGAGGAGAGGAGAGGAGAGAGGGTTAGGGGGCGATGGGCACAGATCACACACACACACCTGGGAGAGGAGAGGAGAGAGGGTTAGGGGGCAGTGGGCACAGATCACACACACACCTGGGAGAGGAGAGGAGAGAGGGTTAGGGGGCGATGGGCACAGATCACACACACACCTGGGAGAGGAGAGGAGAGAGGGTTAGGGGGCAGTGGGCACAGATCACACACACACGTGGGAGAGGAGAGGAGAGAGGGTTAGGGAGCAGTGGGCACAGATCACACACACACCTGGGAGAGGAGAGGAGAGAGGGTTAGGGGGCGATGGGCACAGATCACACACACACCTGGGAGAGGAGAGGAGAGAGGGTTAGGGGGCGGTGGGCACAGATCACACACACACGTAGATCAGCATAGTGGCAGCACAGTGTGACAGTATAATCATAGGGAGGGAGGGAGGGAGGGAGGGAGGGAGGGAGGGAGGGAGGGAGGGAGGGAGGGAGGGAGGGAGGGAGGGGGGAGGGAGGGAGGGAGGGGGAGGGAGGGAGGGAAAAGGAAAATAGAAAGTGATGGTCATGAGGAGAGAAAACACAGTAAACAGAAAGTGTGAGACTGAGACATGTAGTGAATGTGGAGAATTTAGTAAAGGTGAGATGAAGTTGATGGCACTGTATGAATATTTACACTTATTTTAATATGCGATCGGAACTTGGCTGGGTGTGTGTGGTGTGTGTAAATGTGTTTCTGTGTGTCAAATCAAGTCAAAGTTTATTGGTCACATACACAGTTTAGCAGGTGTTATAAAAACTGTGGGACTAATACAATTAACAACCCAAACAGCACTGCATTAGTATCAAAACACCAACTAGCTCTCAGTCTCATGTCTGAATTAGACGTTCATCCACGTTTCTCAAACACTGCTCCAAATGCCCTACTTCGAAGTGTTTAAGGTTAAGATAAGGCACCCGAAATCTTAAGGTTAGGTATTAACTCTCTATGGTTAAGGTAAGGGTGAAGGTTAGGTATTAACTTCGTATGGTTAAGGTAAGGGTGAAGGTTATGTATTAACTCTCTATGGTTAAGGTAAGGGTTAAGGTTAGGTATTAACGCTGTATGGTTAAGGTAAGGGTGAAGGTTAGGTATTAACTCTGTATGGTTAAGGTAAGGGTTAAGGTTAGGTATTAACTCCGTATGGTTAAGGTAAGGGTTAAGGTTAGGTATTAACTCTGTATGGTTAAGGTAAGGGTTAAGGTTAGGTATTAACTCTGTATGGTTAAGGTAAGGGTTAAGGTTAGGTATTAACTCTGTATGGTTAAGGTAAGGGTTAAGGTTAGGTATTAACTCTGTATGGTTAAGGTAAGGGTTAAGGTTAGGTATTAACTCTGTATGGTTACGGTAAGGGTTAAGGTTAGGTATTAACTCTGTATGGTTAAGGTAAGGGTTAAGGTTAGGTATTAACTCTGTATGGTTACGGTAAGGGTTAAAGTTAGGTATTAACTCCGTATGGTTAAGGTAAGGGTAAAGGTTAGGTATTAACTCTGTATGGTTAAGGTAAGGGTTAAGGTTAGGTATTAACTCTGTATGGTTAAGGTTAGGTATTAACTCTGTATGGTTACGGTAAGGGTTAAAGTTAGGTATTAACTCCGTATGGTTAAGGTAAGGGTAAAGGTTAGGTATTAACTCTGTATGGTTAAGGTAAGGGTAAGGTTAGGTATTAACTCTGTATGGTTAAGGTAAGGGTGAAGGTTAGGTATTAACGCTGTATGGTTAAGGTAAGGGTGAAGGTTAGGTATTAACTCTCTATGGTTAAGGTAAGGGTGAAGGTTAGGTATTAACTTCGTATGGTTACGGTAAGGGTGAAGGTTAGGTATTAACTCTGTATGGTTAAGGTAAGGGTTAAGGTTAGGTATTAACTCCGTATGGTTAAGGTAAGGGTTAAGGTTAGGTATTAACTCTGTATGGTTAAGGTAAGGGTTAAGGTTAGGTATTAACTTCGTATGGTTAAGGTAAGGGTTAAGGTTAGGTATTAACTCCGTATGGTTAAGGTAAGGGTTAAGGTTAGGTATTAACTCTGTATGGTTAAGGTAAGGGTTAAGGTTAGGTATTAACTCTGTATGGTTAAGGTAAGGGTTAAGGTTAGGTATTAACTCTGTATGGTTAAGGTAAGGGTTAAGGTTAGGTATTAACTCTGTATGGTTACGGTAAGGGTTAAGGTTAGGTATTAACTCTGTATGGTTAAGGTAAGGGTTAGGGTTAGGTATTAACTCTGTATGGTTACGGTAAGGGTTAAAGTTAGGTATTAACTCCGTATGGTTAAGGTAAGGGTAAAGGTTAGGTATTAACTCTGTATGGTTACGGTAAGGGTTAAGGTTAGGTATTAACTCTGTATGGTTACGGTAAGGGTTAAGGTTAGGTATTAACTCTGTATGGTTACGGTAAGGGTTAAGGTTAGGTATTAACTCTGTATGGTTAAGGTAAGGGTAAAGGTTAGGTATTAACTCTGTATGGTTAAGGTAAGGGTTAAGGTTAGGTATTAACTCTGTATGGTTACGGTAAGGGTTAAGGTTAGGTATTAACTCTGTATGGTTACGGTAAGGGTTAAGGTTAGGTATTAACTCTGTATGGTTAAGGTAAGGGTTAAGGTTAGGTATTAACTCTGTATGGTTACGGTAAGGGTTAAGGTTAGGTATTAACTCTGTATGGTTACGGTAAGGGTTAAGGTTAGGTATTAACTCTGTATGGTTACGGTAAGGGTTAAGGTTAGGTATTAACTCTGTATGGTTACGGTAAGGGTTAAAGTTAGGTATTAACTCTGTATGGTTACGGTAAGGGTTAAGGTTAGGTATTAACTCTGTATGGTTAAGGTAAGGGTTAAGGTTAGGTATTAACTCTGTATGGTTACGGTAAGGGTTAAGGTTAGGTATTAACTCTGTATGGTTAAGGTAAGGGTTAAGGTTAGGTATTAACTCTGTATGGTTACGGTAAGGGTTAAGGTTAGGTATTAACTCTGTATGGTTACGGTAAGGGTTAAGGTTAGGTATTAACTCTGTATGGTTAAGGTAAGGGTTAAGGTTAGGTATTAACTCTGTATGGTTAAGGTAAGGGTTAAAGTTAGGTATTAACTCTGTATGGTTACGGTAAGGGTTAAGGTTAGGTATTAACTCCGTATGGTTAAGGTAAGGGTTAAGGTTAGGTATTAACTCTGTATGGTTACGGTAAGGGTTAAGGTTAGGTATTAACTCTGTATGGTTACGGTAAGGGTTAAGGTTAGGTATTAACTCTGTATGGTTAAGGTAAGGGTGAAGGTTAGGTATTAACTTCGTATGGTTAAGGTAAGGGTTAAGGTTAGGTATTAACTCTGTATGGTTACGGTAAGGGTTAAGGTTAGGTATTAACTCTGTATGGTTAAGGTAAGGGTGAAGGTTAGGTATTAACTCTGTATGGTTACGGTAAGGGTTAAGGTTAGGTATTAACTCTGTATGGTTAAGGTAAGGGTGAAGGTTAGGTATTAACTTCGTATGGTTACGGTAAGGGTTAAGGTTAGGTATTAACTCTGTATGGTTAAGGTAAGGGTGAAGGTTAGGTATTAACTTCGTATGGTTAAGGTAAGGGTTAAGGTTAGGTATTAACTCTGTATGGTTACGGTAAGGGTTAAGGTTAGGTATTAACTCTGTATGGTTAAGGTAAGGGTTAAGGTTAGGTATTAACTCTGTATGGTTAAGGTAAGGGTTAAAGTTAGGTATTAACTCCGTATGGTTAAGGTAAGGGTTAAGGTTAGGTATTAACTCTGTATGGTTAAGGTAAGGGTAAAGGTTAGGTATTAACTCTGTATGGTTAAGGTAAGGGTTAAGGTTAGGTATTAACTCTGTATGGTTAAGGTAAGGGTAAAGGTTAGGTATTAACTCTGTATGGTTACGGTAAGGGTTAAGGTTAGGTATTAACTCTGTATGGTTACGGTAAGGGTTAAGGTTAGGTATTAACTCCGGTGGCCGGTTTCCAGGTCATCTCCCAATGTAATCAGACATGGATGGACAGCACTCTTTCCAGTGGGATTCTCAGCCTCTAACCCTATTACAGGGTCTGAGTCACTGTCTTACTGGTGCTCTTTCATGCCGTCCCTAGGAGGTGTGCGTCACTTGAGTGGGTTGAGTCACTGATGTGATCTTCTTGTCTGGGTTGACGACCCCCTTGGGTTGTGCTGTGGCGGAGATCCTTGTGGGCTATACTCGGCCTTGTCTCAGGATGGTAAATTGGTGGTGTGGGGGCTGTGCTTTGGCAAAGTGGGTGGGATTATATCCTTTCTGTTTTGCCATGTCCGGGGGTATCATCAGATGGGGCCACAGTGTCTCCTGAACCCTCCTGTCTCAGCCTCCAATATTTATTCTGTGCAGTAGTTTATATTTCGGGGGGCTAGGGTCAGCTTGTTATTTCTGGAGAACTTCTCCTATCTTAACCGGTGTCCTGTGTGAATTTAAGTATGCTCTCTCTAATTCTCTCTTTCTTTCTCTCGGAGGAGGACCTGAACCCTAGGACCATGCCTCAGGACTACCTGGCATGATGACTCCATGCTGTCCCCAGTCCACCTGGCCGTACTGTTGCTCCAGTTTCAACTGTTCTGCCTGCGGCCATGGAATCCTGAACTGTTCACCGGACGTGCTACCTTTCCCAGACCTGCTGTTTCCAACTCTCTAGAGACAGCAGGAGCGGTAGAGATACTCTTAATGATCGGCTATGAAAAGCCAACTGACATTTACTCCTGAGGTGCTGACTTGCTGCACCCTCGACAACTACCTTGATTATTATTATTTGACCATGCTGGTTATTTATGAACATTTGAACATCTTGGCCATGTTCTGTTATAATCTCCACCCGGCACAGCCAGAAGAGGACTGGCCACCCCTCATAGCCTGGTTCCTCTCTAGGTATCTTCCTAGGTTTTGGCCTTTTTAGGGAGTTTTTCCTAGCCACCGTGCTTCTACACCTGCATTGCTTGACGTTTGGGGTTTTAGGCTGGGTTTCTGTACAGCAATTTGAGATATCAGTTGATGTACGAAGGGCTAAATTGGATTTGATTTGAATACTGACTTCACTTGTATCATGGGTGACCAGGCTGAATATGCAATCTATACATATCTACACTGGATGAATTTACACTAGATCTACTAGGAATGATATGTACAGCACTAGATCTACTAGGAATGATATGTACAGCACTAGATCTACTAGGAATGATATGTATAGCACTAGATCTACTAGGAATGATATGTACAGCACTAGATCTACTAGGAATGATATGTACAGCACTAGATCTACTAGGAATGATATGTGGAACACTAGTTCTACTAGGAATGATATGTACAACACTAGATCTACTAGGAATGATATGTACAGCACTAGATCTACTAGGAATGTTCTGTACAGCACTGGATCTACTAGGAATGATATGTACAACACTAGATCTACTAGGAATGATATGTACAGCATTAGATCGACTAGGAATGTTCTGTACAACACTAGATCTACTAGGAATGATATGTACAGCACTAGATCTACTAGGAATGTTCTGTACAGCACTAGATCTACTAGGAATGATATGTACAGCTCTAGATCTACTAGGAATGATATGCGGAACACTAGTTCTACTAGGAATGATATGTACAGCACTAGATATACAAGGAATGATATGTACAGCACTAGATCTACAAGGAATGTTCTGTACAACACTAGATCTACTAGGAATGATAAGTACAGCACTAGATCTACTAGGAATGATATGTACAGCACTAGATCTACTAGGAATGATATGTACAGCACTAGATCTACTAGGAATGATATGTACAGCACTTGATCAACAAGGAATGATATGTACAGCACTAGATCTACTAGGAATGGTATGTACAGCACTAGATCTACTAGGAATTATATGTACAGCACTAGTTCTACTAGGAATGATATGTACAGCACTTGATCAACAAGGAATGATATGTACAGCACTAGATCTACTAGGAATGATATGTACAGCACTAGATCTACCAGGAATGATATGTACAGCACTAGATCTACTAGGAATGATATGTACAGCACTAGATCTACTAGGAATGATATGTACAGCACTAGATCTACTAGGAATGATATGTACAGCACTAGATCTACTAGGAATGATATGTACAGCACTAGATCTACTAGGAATGATATGTACAGCACTAGATCTACTAGGAATGATATGTACAGCACTAGATCTACCAGGAATTATATGTACAGCACTAGATCTACTAGGAATGATATGTGCAGCACTAGATCTACCAGGAATGATATGTACAGCACTAGATCTACTAGGAATGATATGTACAGCACTAGATCTACTAGGAATGATATGTACAGCACTAGATCTACTCGGAATGATATGTACAGCACTAGATCTACTAGGAATGATATGTACAGCACTAGATCTACTAGGAATGATATGTACAGCACTAGATCTACTAGGAATGATATCTACAGCACTAGATCTACTATGAATGATATGTACAGCACTAGATCTACTAGGAATGATATGTACAGCACTAGATCTACTAGGAATGATATGTACAGCACTAGATCTACTAGGAATGATATGTACAGCACTAGATCTACCAGGAATGATATGTACAGCACTAGATCTACTAGGAATGATATGTACAGCACTAGATCTACTAGGAATGATATGTACAGCACTAGATCTACTAGGAATGATATGTACAGCACTAGATCTACTAGGAATGTTCTGTACAGCACTAGATCTACTCAGAATGATATGTACAGCACTAGATCTACTAGGAATGATATGTACAGCACTAGATCTACAAGGAATGTTCTGTACAGCACTAGATCTACTCAGAATGATATGTACAGCACTAGATATGTCAAGAACACAGTATTTCAATAAATATGCGGCGTGTATAGACAGTAACTGAAGTACAATATTGGGAATACAGTATTTAAATACAAAGGGTGAAATGGGAAGTGACCAGTGGTTCAATGTCTATAACATGGGACAGCAGCATTGGCTGTGAGTGTGTGTGTGTGTGTGTGTGTGTGTGTGTGTGTGTGTGTGTGTGTGTGTGTGTGTGTGTGTGTGTGTGTGTGTGTGTGTGTGTGTGTGTGTGTGTGTGTGTGTGTGTGTGTGTGTGTGTGTGTGTGTGTGTGTGGTCTGCACAACACATCACCGGGGGTAAACTACCTGCACTCCAGGTCACCTACACCACCTGATGTCACAGGAAGGCCAAAAAGATAATCAAGGACACACCCGAGCCACTGCCTGTTCACCCCGCTATCATCCAGAAGTCGAGGTCAGTACAGGTGCATCAAAGCAGGGACCGAGAGATTGAAAAACAGCTTCTATCTCAAGGCCATCAGACTGTTAAACAGCCATCTCTAACATTGAGTGGCTGCTGCCAATATTGAGACCCAATCACTGGACACCTTAATAAAGGGATCACTAGTCACTTTAAATAAAGCCACTTTAATAACGTTTACATATCTTCCCATTTCTCATATCACATATAAATACTGTTTTTTATACCATCTACTGCATCTACTTGCCTATGACGCTCGGCCATCGATCATCCATGTATTTATATGTACATATTCTCATTCACCCCTTTAGGTTTGTGTGTATAAGGTAGTTGTTGGGAAATTGTTAGATTACATGTTAGATAATACTGCACTGTAGGAACTAAAAGCACAAGCATTTCACTACACTCACATTAACATCTGCTAACCATGTGTATGTGACCAATAAGATTTGATTTGATTTGAATGTGTGTGTGTGTGTGTTTTGTGTCGGTGAGTGTGCATCACCTGGTAGACGTGATGGCTGTTCAACAGTCTGATGGCCTGGTTATAGAAGCTGTTTTTTAATCTCTCAGTCTTGGCTTTGATACACACCTTTGAGGGGCCCCTGTATTGAGGATCAGTGTGGCGTAGGGGTTGTTGCCTACCCTCATCACCTGGGGTCGGCCCGTCAGGAAGTCCAGGAGCCAGTTGCACAGGGCAGTGACGAGTTTGGAGGGCACTATGGTGTTAGAAGCTGAGCTGTAGTCGATGAACAGCATTCTCTCTCTGGTCCTCTTGACCAGGTGGGATATGGCGGACTGTTGGGGGTTGTATTGGAGAGGGTTAAGGGTGTATGGTCACCTCTAGCAGGTCTTTGCATTGACCAGAGAAAAGATGCTGGTCTGGTCTAGGACCTAGCCTTTACAAGAATACCTGAGACAGAAAGAAAGAAAGGATAGAGAGAGACAGAGAAGGGGGGGGAAACAGAGAAAGAAAGTTACAGAAATGTAAGCTGTCTTTCATTCTTTCAAACAGTTCACCATCGCTTCCATACGAGTAAGGGATAAGTTAAAAAATGATCTGTCATTGGCATAATTGCATTCTTCCAAACTTCTATATGGCAGTGGGGTGTTTTTCAGATTGCTTTTCACACTTCATTCTTTTCCTGATGGAACGATAATCCCTAGTGCAGCTTTTCAGACACAAACGTTTCTGTTAGCGCTGGGAAAATGGAACCTGGGTCAAAGAGGCGGAGGCCGTGAGAAGAGACTGGAGCGCATAGGGCTACACCACGCACACACGCACGCACGCACGCACGCACGCACGCACGCACGCACGCACGCACGCACGCACACACACACACACACACACACACACACACACACACACACACACACACAGTGCACAGTGCACACACACACACACACACACACTGCACACTCACACAGTGCACACACACACAGTGCACACACACACACACTCGCACGCACGCACGCACGCACGCACGCACGCACGCACGCACGCACGCACGCACGCACGCACGCACGCACGCACACACACACACACACACACACACACACACACACACACACACACACAGTGCACACACACACAGTGCACACACACACAGTGCACACACACACTGCACACTCACACAGTGCACACACACTCACACAGTGCACACACACTCACACAGTGCACACACACACACAGTGCACACAAACACACACACACATTTATATGGCCAAGGCATGAGCGATGGAGAGCAAGTCACACACACGCACACAAACGTCACATCCAGGTATGAGGGATGGGGAGAACTTACAGGGAGATATGGACCCAAGTCTGACTTGTAGGGGGTTTGAGGTGTTCGCAACAGAACAGGGAACGACTGGAGCCAAGGCGGAGGGGGTTAACATCTGTGAGTCTCTCTCCCTCCCTCTCTCCTAACTTCAGATGAAAGAGAGTCGTTTGAAGTTTAGAAGGCTTTATTCCTCCAATGAGTCAGATGAAACGCTAGCTGATGTGGGTGTGTAGCACAGTATACATCATCTCAATGATACCTTTAGCGCCTGGAAGGCCCGGGTTGGGGCCCTCGCTAGATGGTTTCCTCATTCTGGAGGAAATGAACTTCAGCAGCACCCTACAAACATTACAGCCGCCAGAACCCTGGCCGTCTTTGAAAAACGCAAGGCTGTGTTTCACACTGCTTAATATCACATTCTTCTTTAAACACAGTGCATGAAAGGGAGCACTGTGTGGTATGTGAATTCATTTAGTTGATGAGACGCTCCGTCTCATAGAATTTGAATAGGCATTTTTTTTGTTCTAGCCTGCTACGTGCAGCGAAACATATTTATATAAGCTCCCAAATCAGTGGAAGTACGAAGCAACATTCTTCCCTCCGAATCAAATCAGTTAGGCGCCAGACTGGTCCCACTGTCTGTCTGATGAGAAGATCCAATAACAAGAGAGAAGACTGGACCAACCGTACTGCAGTACAGCTCTGTAGCTATTCTGGGACCAGCACGGTGCGTGATGTCACCAACGTGTTGTTAGGCTCACCAGTGGTGTGGGACACGCACGCAACCACACGCCTGCAACATGAAGGTCAGTCAGTGACGCAGGAATACATCGCACCCCCCCCCCTTTCCCCCAGATTATCTGTGTGTTTATTCAGTTTGTTGTGCCACCCTGGCTCGGCTCACGTCCCTACAGCCTCCGTGACCCAGCATCTGAACAATAACACGGCTGTTCACAGGTTAGTCCACGTTCCCCAGGTTCACAGGTTAGTCCACGTTCCCCAGGTTCACAGGTTAGTCCACGTTCCCCAGGTTCACAGGTTGGTCCACGTTCCCCAGGTTCACAGGTTAGTCCACGTTCCCCAGGTTCACAGGTTAGTCCACGTTCCCCAGGTTCACAGGTTAGTCCACGTTCCCCAGGTTCACAGGTTAGTCCACGTTCCCCAGGTTCACAGGTTAGTCCACGTTCCCCAGGTTCACAGGTTAGTCCACGTTCCCCAGGTTCACAGGTTAGTCCACATTCCCCAGGTTCACAGGTTAGTCCACGTTCCCCAGGTTCACAGGTTAGTCCACGTTCCCCAGGTTCACAGGTTAGTCCACGTTCCCCAGGTTCACAGGTTAGTCCACGTTCCCCAGGTTCACAGGTTAGTCCACGTTCCCCAGGTTCACAGGTTAGTCCACGTTCCCCAGGTTCACAGGTTAGTCCACGTTCCCCAGGTTCACAGGTTAGTCCACGTTCCCAGGTTCACAGGTTAGTCCACGTTCCCCAGGTTCACAGGTTAGTTCACGTTCCCCCAGCTGTGTACTGTGATAAGCCTGGAGGGCAAGAATAAAGAGAGTAACAGAGAGACACACACACATACACACACACAAACAACACGCACACACTCTGTCAAAACAAGACAAACGATTCACCGTATTTAAAATAGATGTGATTAGCGTCAGCCTCGGAGACACAACAGTCTCACACCACCAAACCACAACAGACTGAAGAAGGTGTGAAAACTAAGCTAAACAATGCAGAGAGCAGAGGGAGAGAGGACAGGCATCATCCGGGCTTTCTGGGGCAAAATCGCAGACAGTGCACTAGAACTACAAGGGCCTGAAAAAGAACCCCCCACCCCCCCAAGGACCTTTTCATTTATTTAGGGAGGAGGAGAGTTGACCATTTTCTTTCCTTTAACCTGAGATGAACTCTGAGGAATCGCCTTTATCAGTAGGTCATCTCTTCATCAAACAGCCAAGCGTATTCCATTCATTCATCTGTCAGGTTGAGGGAGAAGGGGCACTACAGCGCGCGCGCACACACACACACACACACACACACACACACACACACACACACACACACACACACACACACACACACACACACACACACACACACACACACACACACACACACACACACACACACACACACACACACACACACACACACACACACACACACCTCTACAAAGACACTAGAAAAGGTTAAACCTGATGAGGGATAAAGTGGTCTGTGCCTGCTGCCTGTCTCTGATGTGCTGCTGCTGTGCTTTTTAAAGGCATTGTCTGTCGTTCTGTCTCTCCGTCTGGGAAAACAGACCTAATGATTAAATAAACAGGATGTGAAAACGTGTGTGTGGGACAAAGAGAGCAGATGAAGGAGAGGAAGATGAAAAGAAAGAGATAGTGACAGAAGAAAAAAGGAAGGTGATAAAAAGGTTGAAAATGGGAGGCGGGAAAGAAAACACAGAGTGAGAACAAGAAGGTTAAGTGATGGGAGAGAGAGAGAGAGAGAGAGAGAGAGAGAGAGAGAGAGAGAGAGAGAGAGAGAGAGAGAGAGAGAGAGAGAGAGAGAGAGAGCCACGGAGAACAGAGGAGAGAGGGCAGGCTGCAGCTAACCCCACATTAATAATGTGTCAGAGCTCCATGGTCATAACAACACATACACTGTACATACACACACTATATCGACTGACCTCCCCCAGGGCTCTTTCAACCAAATACAGCGACCTCTGCTTACTAACATTAACACACCAGATCACCTCAGAATGTGACCACAGCAATATAAGGGGGGGGGGGGGGGGACCACACCCCTTTGATTCATGGCTGTCCCCAAATATCTCTCACACAGTGTAAACTTTGATCGATCCTCTGTCTTAACTTTACACACTGCTCTTCGTCCCTCTCCATCCCTCAGTGTGGTGTGAGAGAGAGAGAGAAAGAGAGAGAGAGACAGAGAGAGAGAGACAGAGAGAGAGACAGAGAGAGAGAGACAGAGACAGAGAGACAGAGAGAGAGAGAGAGAGAGAGAGAGAGAGAGAGAGAGAGAGAGAGAGAGAGAGAGAGAGAGAGAGAGAGAGAGAGAGATTTAACCCCTGGTTTATGGCTTTATGAAGTTAAGGTGGAGGCTGAAAGACAGTCCAGGTCTCCTTGTTCTCGCTGGGCTGGAGCCGCTTGCAGAAGAACCACCTTTCACTCTGTGACAGCCTGGGTATGTGTATGAGTGTCTGTGGTATGTGTGTCTGTGGTATGTGTGTCTGTGTGTCAGCACTAAGGGACAGGACTGGGCTGCCTGACCGGGCTCGCTGGACGGGAGGGTGAAACACTTCAACGTATCCCTGCACTGCCTGGCTTTCCCAGGCAGACGCTCACACCACACGACAACACATACACTCTCCTCCTAGGTAGTACTTCTGAGTGTAAAAACAGGTCTGTAGGCACGTAAGACCTCACCCCTGATACGCTCTCCATCTCTGCCACCTTTTTTCTCCTTCTCCTCTCTCCCTATCTCCTTCACTCATTTCCTCTTTCACTCTACCACCCCTCCTCCCCTCTCTCCATGCCCTATGACTGAACCCAGTATAGACTGTGATATTGGCTGTGTGGGTAACAGCCTCAGAGTGATATCTGACTGGAGGAGAGAGAGAGAGAGAGAGAGGGAGTGTGGGGGGAGAATATGAGAGAGAGAGAGAGAGAGAGAGAGAGAGAGAGAGAGAGAGAGAGAGAGAGAGAGAGAGAGAGAGAGAGAGAGAGAGAGAGTGAGTGAGTGAGTGAGTGAGTGAGTGAGTGAGTGAGTGAGTGGGGAGAGAGAGTGAGAGAGAGATGGAGGGACTGAGTGGGGAGAGAGAGAGAGAGAGAGAGAGAGAGAGAGAGAGAGAGAGAGAGAGAGAGAGAGAGAGAGAGAGAGGGAGAGGGGGAGAGAGTGAGTGAGTGGGGAGAGAGAGAGAGAGAGTTGGGAAAGGGAAGAGAGAGTGGGGTGAGAGAGAGAGATGTATCAGCACTTCTTTACTTATCACCTCTCCCTTCTCCTCCTCTCTCATATCCTCGCCTGGCCAGGGAAGACTGTCTTGAGATAGGAGTTGGAATGTGATTCATTTTTTAAAGGTGGTTATCTTGCAGACAGAGGTATTTTCAGTTCAAGGTTCCTCCTTGAAGTTATACGAAATGTGAAAGGACACTACTACCTGAACTGAAACATTAATGGTTGTAAACAGTTCCAACTACCCACTCTTGTACTTAACTGGTATCCTGGAAAATAACACACAACGTCATTGCAGCAGCTCAGTCTTATGCTAAGATACAGTCGTAGGTGATGTGGCTTTTGTGTTAGAACCAGGGATAGTGACTTCCTACTGACATGCATGTGAATGCCTACACAAACCCTGTGTAAGATACTACAAGGTTATAGGAGGCCAGAGAAGGGACCACAGAATCTCCGTTTATACCTGGTTCTAACATGCGTCCTTTGTTCTGACCATGTCCACAACCTTTAGCCAGGTGGATACGATTAAAAGATGCATTGTGAACTGATGTTGATCAGATCTTCTAAGTGTAAACGGGCACGATCAGAGACGAAGGACGCATGTTAGCGTCCGGTATAAACGGGGCTAGGGATCAGCATCGGTAAGTAAATGCTGAATGAGTCACGAGTAGCCGCATACACAGTATGTCTCTATCTACAGTTCCTTTGGCTGTACCCACTCCCACCATAATATACTAGGGATACAGAGGAGTATAAGAGAGTTGATGCTGCAGTCATCAGCTATGCTATGGGGCCTCTTCCCACCCATTGATCAGGAACTAAGCACCGTCTTTAATTGGGTGGATGGGGTCGATCGCCCATATGGACAGCAGGGGCCCTGAGAAGTATTGGAGATGTGTGTGTGTGTAAGTATATTAGAATCATTTGGCCTCTGCGCTACCAGTGAAATGAGCTGGGCCAGGGGCTCTCAGAGCAATCACATATCACACACCCTGCCGGTCATATTGAAGTGACGCTAGCCTAGTCCGGTGTGTGCGTATATAGAACATGCACGAGTGTACAGTGTGTGTGAGTGTACGTACAGCATACAGTTGAAGTCGGAAGATAACATACACCTTAGCCAAATACATTTAAACTCAGTTTTTCACAATTCCTGACATTTAATCCTAGTAAAAATTCCCTGTTTTAGGTCAGTTAGGATCACCACTATACTTTAAGAATGTGAAATGTCAGAATAATAGTAGAGAGAATTATTTATTTCAGCTTTTATTTCTTTCATCACATTCCCAGTGGGTCAGAAGTTTACATACACTCAATTAGTATTTGCTAGCATTGCCTTTACATTTTTTAACTTGGGTCAAATGTTTTGGGTAGCCTTCCACAAGCTTCCCACAATAAGTTGGGTGAATTTTGGCCCATTCCTCCTGGCAGAGCTGGTGTAACTGAGTCAGGTTTGTAGGCCTCCTGGCTCGCACACAAGCGTTTTCAATTCTGCCCACAAATGTTCTATAGGTTTGAGGTCAGGGCTTTGTGATGGCCACTCCAATATCTTGACTTACTTGTTTAAGCCATTTTGCCACAACTTTGGGAGTATGCTTGGGGGCATTGTCCATTTGGAAGACCCCATTTGCGACCAAGCTTGAGATGTTGCTTCAATATATCCAAACAATTTTCTTGCCTCATGATGCATCTATTTTGTGAAGTGCACCCGTCCCTCCTGCAGCAAAGCACCCCCACAACTTGATGTTGCCACCTCTGTGCTTTACGGTTGGGGGGGTGTTCTTCGGTTTGCAAGCCTCCCCCTTTTTCCTCCAAACATAACAATGGTCGTTTTGGCCAAACAGTTCTATTTGTTTATAATATAATAATAATAATATATGCCATTTAGCAGACGCTTTTATCCAAAGCGACTTACAGTCATGTGTGCATACATTCTACGTATGGGTGGTCCCGGGAATCGAACCCACTACCCTGGCGTTACAAGCGCCATGCTCTACCAACTGAGCTAACTGAGAGGACATTTCTCCAAAAAGTACGATCTTTGTCCCCATGTGCAGTTGCAAACCGTAGTCTGGCTTTTTAATGGGGGTTTTGGAGCAGCGGCTTCCTCCTTGCTGAGCGGCCTTTCAGGTTATGTCGGTATAGGACTCGTTTTACTGTGGATATAGATACGTTTGTACCCGTTTCCTCCAGCATCTTCACAAGTACCTTTGCTGTTGTTCTGGGATTGATTTGCCCTTTTTGTACCAAAGTACGTTCATCTCTAGGAGACAGAACACGTCTCTTTCCTCAGCAGTGTGGCGGCTGCGTGGTCCCATGGTGTTTATACTTGCGTTAAAAAAATGGTACAGATGAACATGGTACCTTCATGCATTTGGAAATGAATCCCAAGGATGAACCAGACTGTAAACAATTGTTGGAAACATTACTTGTGTCCTTCACAAAGTAAATGTCCTAACAGACTTGCCAAAACTATAGTTTGTTAACAAGAGATTTGAGGAGTGGTTGAAAAACAAGTTTTAATGACTCCAACCTAGGTATATGTGAACTTCCGACTTCAACTGTATGTGTGCGCATACGTGCAAGTAGACATAATGTATATGAGTATATCTAGCAAGCCGAGGTGTGTGTGTGTGTGTGTCCTACTCCTTACTCGTAGTGCAGCTGTGAGGCATGCCGGAAAAGCTCCTTCCAGGCCAGAGAGCGCTGGATACAGTCGTTGAGGGTCTGCTTGCTGGAGACCACGTATCACTAGAAGATCCTGACCAGGGAGATCTCTCGGCAGCACAGCCGAATGGTCTCATTGCTCATCAGTCATAACAACAACACAGAAAATATCAACACCAAGAACAGAGAAAAGATGCAAGACAACACATTACCAGTAGGGCTTGTGTAACACAGTGCATTCGGAACAGTTTGTTACGTTACGGCCTTATTCTAAAATTGATTAAATCAATCTACACACAATACCCCATAATGACAAAGGGAAAACAGGTTTTTAGACATATCACATTTACATAAGTATTCAGACCCTTTGCTCAGTACTTTGTTGAAGCACCTTTGGCAGCGATTACAACCTTGAGTCTTCTTCTTGGCTTTAAGCTTGGCACACCTGTATTTGGGCAGTTTCTCCCATTCTTCTCTGCAGATCCTATCAAGCTCTGTCAGGTTGGATGGGGACCGTTGCCGCACAGCTATTTTCAGGTCACTCAGAGATGTTGAAGCAGGTTCAAGTCCGGGCTCTGGCTGGGCCACTCAAGGACATTCAGAGACAATCCTGCGTTGTCTTGGCTGTGTGCTCAGGTCGTTGCTCCAGAGCACTTTTCATCAAGGATCTATCTGCACATTATTCTTTTCCCCCTGACTAGTCACCCAGTATCTGCTGCTGAAAAACATCCCCAAAGCATGATGCTGCACCCACCATGATTCACTGTAGGGATGGTGCCAGGTTTCCTGCCTTTTACTGAGAATTGGCTTCCGTCTGGCCGCTCCACCATGATTCACTGTAGGGATGGTGCCAGGTTTCCTGCCTTTTACTGAGAATTGGCTTCCGTCTGGCCGCTCCACCATGATTCACTGTAGGGATGGTGCCAGGTTTCCTGCCTTTTACTGAGAATTGGCTTCCGTCTGGCCGCTCCACCATGATTCACTGTAGGGATGGTGCCAGGTTTCCTGCCTTTTACTGAGAATTGGCCTCCGTCTGGCCGCTCCACCATGATTCACTGTAGGGATGGTGCCAGGTTTCCTGCCTTTTACTGAGAATTGGCTTCCGTCTGGCCGCTCCACCATGATTCACTGTAGGGATGGTGCCAGGTTTCCTGCCTTTTACTGAGAATTGGCTTCCGTCTGGCCGCTCCACCATGATTCACTGTAGGGATGGTGCCAGGTTTCCTGCCTTTTACTGAGAATTGGCTTCCGTCTGGCCGCTCCACCATGATTCACTGTAGGGATGGTGCCAGGTTTCCTGCCTTTTACTGAGAATGGCTTCCGTCTGGCCGCTCCACCATGATTCACTGTAGGGATGGTGCCAGGTTTCCTGCCTTTTACTGAGAATTGGCTTCCGTCTGGCCGCTCCACCATGATTCACTGTAGGGATGGTGCCAGGTTTCCTGCCTTTTACTGAGAATTGGCTTCCGTCTGGCCGCTCCACCATGATTCACTGTAGGGATGGTGCCAGGTTTCCTGCCTTTTACTGAGAATTGGCTTCCGTCTGGCCGCTCCACCATGATTCACTGTAGGGATGGTGCCAGGTTTCCTGCCTTTTACTGAGAATTGGCTTCCGTCTGGCCGCTCCACCATGATTCACTGTAGGGATGGTGCCAGGTTTCCTGCCTTTTACTGAGAATTGGCTTCCGTCTGGCCGCTCCACCATGATTCACTGTAGGGATGGTGCCAGGTTTCCTGCCTTTTACTGAGAATTGGCTTCCGTCTGGCCGCTCCACCATGATTCACTGTAGGGATGGTGCCAGGTTTCCTGCCTTTTACTGAGAATTGGCTTCCGTCTGGCCGCTCCACCATGATTCACTGTAGGGATGGTGCCAGGTTTCCTGCCTTTTACTGAGAATTGGCTTCCGTCTGGCCGCTCCACCATGATTCACTGTAGGGATGGTGCCAGGTTTCCTGCCTTTTACTGAGAATTGGCTTCCGTCTGGCCGCTCCACCATGATTCACTGTAGGGATGGTGCCAGGTTTCCTGCCTTTTACTGAGAATTGGCTTCCGTCTGGCCGCTCCACCATGATTCACTGTAGGGATGGTGCCAGGTTTCCTGCCTTTTACTGAGAATTGGCTTCCGTCTGGCCGCTCCACCATGATTCACTGTAGGGATGGTGCCAGGTTTCCTGCCTTTTACTGAGAATTGGCTTCCGTCTGGCCGCTCCACCATGATTCACTGTAGGGATGGTGCCAGGTTTCCTGCCTTTTACTGAGAATTGGCTTCCGTCTGGCCGCTCCACCATGATTCACTGTAGGGATGGTGCCAGGTTTCCTGCCTTTTACTGAGAATTGGCTTCCGTCTGGCCGCTCCACCATGATTCACTGTAGGGATGGTGCCAGGTTTCCTGCCTTTTACTGAGAATTGGCTTCCGTCTGGCCGCTCCACCATGATTCACTGTAGGGATGGTGCCAGGTTTCCTGCCTTTTACTGAGAATTGGCTTCCGTCTGGCCGCTCCACCATGATTCACTGTAGGGATGGTGCCAGGTTTCCTGCCTTTTACTGAGAATTGGCTTCCGTCTGGCCGCTCCACCATGATTCACTGTAGGGATGGTGCCAGGTTTCCTGCCTTTTACTGAGAATTGGCTTCCGTCTGGCCGCTCCACCATGATTCACTGTAGGGATGGTGCCAGGTTTCCTGCCTTTTACTGAGAATTGGCTTCCGTCTGGCCGCTCCACCATGATTCACTGTAGGGATGGTGCCAGGTTTCCTGCCTTTTACTGAGAATTGGCTTCCGTCTGGCCGCTCCACCATGATTCACTGTAGGGATGGTGCCAGGTTTCCTGCCTTTTACTGAGAATTGGCTTCCGTCTGGCCGCTCCACCATGATTCACTGTAGGGATGGTGCCAGGTTTCCTGCCTTTTACTGAGAATTGGCTTCCGTCTGGCCGCTCCACCATGATTCACTGTAGGGATGGTGCCAGGTTTCCTGCCTTTTACTGAGAATTGGCTTCCGTCTGGCCGCTCCACCATGATTCACTGTAGGGATGGTGCCAGGTTTCCTGCCTTTTACTGAGAATTGGCTTCCGTCTGGCCGCTCCACCACGATTCACTGTAGGGATGGTGCCAGGTTTCCTGCCTTTTACTGAGAATTGGCTTCCGTCTGGCCGCTCCACCACGATTCACTGTAGGGATGGTGCCAGGTTTCCTGCCTTTTACTGAGAATTGGCTTCCGTCTGGCCGCTCCACCACGATTCACTGTAGGGATGGTGCCAGGTTTCCTGCCTTTTACTGAGAATTGGCTTCCGTCTGGCCGCTCCACCATGATTCACTGTAGGGATGGTGCCAGGTTTCCTGCCTTTTACTGAGAATTGGCTTCCGTCTGGCCGCTCCACCATGATTCACTGTAGGGATGGTGCCAGGTTTCCTGCCTTTTACTGAGAATTGGCTTCCGTCTGGCCGCTCCACCATGATTCACTGTAGGGATGGTGCCAGGTTTCCTGCCTTTTACTGAGAATTGGCTTCCGTCTGGCCGCTCCACCATGATTCACTGTAGGGATGGTGCCAGGTTTCCTGCCTTTTACTGAGAATTGGCTTCCGTCTGGCCGCTCCACCATGATTCACTGTAGGGATGGTGCCAGGTTTCCTGCCTTTTACTGAGAATTGGCTTCCGTCTGGCCGCTCCACCATGATTCACTGTAGGGATGGTGCCAGGTTTCCTGCCTTTTACTGAGAATTGGCTTCCGTCTGGCCGCTCCACCATGATTCACTGTAGGGATGGTGCCAGGTTTCCTGCCTTTTACTGAGAATTGGCTTCCGTCTGGCCGCTCCACCATGATTCACTGTAGGGATGGTGCCAGGTTTCCTGCCTTTTACTGTGAATTGGCTTCCGTCTGGCCGCTCCACCATGATTCACTGTAGGGATGGTGCCAGGTTTCCTGCCTTTTACTGAGAATTGGCTTCCGTCTGGCCGCTCCACCATGATTCACTGTAGGGATGGTGCCAGGTTTCCTGCCTTTTACTGAGAATTGGCTTCCGTCTGGCCGCTCCACCATGATTCACTGTAGGGATGGTGCCAGGTTTCCTGCCTTTTACTGAGAATTGGCTTCCGTCTGGCCGCTCCACCATGATTCACTGTAGGGATGGTGCCAGGTTTCCTGCCTTTTACTGAGAATTGGCTTCCGTCTGGCCGCTCCACCATGATTCACTGTAGGGATGGTGCCAGGTTTCCTGCCCTTTACTGAGAATTGGCTTCCGTCTGGCCGCTCCACCATGATTCACTGTAGGGATGGTGCCAGGTTTCCTGCCTTTTACTGAGAATTGGCTTCCGTCTGGCCGCTCCACCATGATTCACTGTAGGGATGGTGCCAGGTTTCCTGCCTTTTACTGAGAATTGGCTTCCATCTGGCCGCTCCACCATGATTCACTGTAGGGATGGTGCCAGGTTTCCTGCCTTTTACTGAGAATTGGCTTCCGTCTGGCCGCTCCACCATGATTCACTGTAGGGATGGTGCCAGGTTTCCTGCCTTTTACTGAGAATTGGCTTCCGTCTGGCCGCTCCACCATGATTCACTGTAGGGATGGTGCCAGGTTTCCTGCCTTTTACTGAGAATTGGCTTCCGTCTGGCCGCTCCACCATGATTCACTGTAGGGATGGTGCCAGGTTTCCTGCCTTTTACTGAGAATTGGCTTCCGTCTGGCCGCTCCACCATGATTCACTGTAGGGATGGTGCCAGGTTTCCTGCCTTTTACTGAGAATTGGCTTCCGTCTGGCCGCTCCACCATGATTCACTGTAGGGATGGTGCCAGGTTTCCTGCCTTTTACTGAGAATTGGCTTCCGTCTGGCCGCTCCACCATGATTCACTGTAGGGATGGTGCCAGGTTTCCTGACACTTGCATTCAGGCCAAAGAATTCACTCTTGGTTTCATCAGATCAGAGAATCTTGTTTCTCTTGGTATGAGTCCTTTAGGTGCCATTTGGCAAACTCCAAGCGGGCTGTCATGTGCCTTTTACTGAGGATTGGCTTCCGTCTGGCCGCTCTACCATGATTGGTGGAGTGCTGCAGAGATGGTTGTCCTCCTGGAAGGTTCTCCCATCTCCACAGGGGAACTCTGGAGCTCTGTCAGAGTGATCATCAGGTTCTTGGTCACCTCCCTGACCAAGGCCCTTCACCCCCGATTGCTCAGTTTGACCGGGTGGCCAGCTCTAGGAAGAGTCTTGGTGGTTCTAAACTTCTTCCATTTAAGAATGATGAAGGCCACTGTGATCTTGGGGACCTTCAATGCTGCAATAATGTTTTGGAATGTTTCCCCAGATCTGTTCCTTGACAAAATCCTGTCTCGGAGCTCTACGGACAATTCCTTCCACCTCATGGCTTGGTTTTTGCTCTGACATGGACGATCAACAGAGGGACATTATATAGACAGGTTTGTGCCTTTCCAAATCATGTCCAATCAATAGAATTTACCACAGGTGGTCTCCAATCAAGTTGAAGAAACATCTCAAGGATGATCAATGGAAACAGGATGCACTTGAGCTTAAATTCGAGACTCATAGCAAAGGGTCTGAATACTTATGTAAATGAGGTATTTCAGTTTTTTTATTTTGCAAAAATGTAATGTAACAAAATGTGGACAAAGACACTGGGGTCTGAATACTTTCCGAATGCACTGAATGATATATGTTTTATTTATTTAACCTTTATTTAACTAGGCAAGTCAGTTAAGAACAAATTCTTATTTACAATGACGGCCTACACCGGCCAAACCCTCCCCTAACCGGGACGACGCTGGGCCAAATTGTGTGCCGCCCTATGGTACTGAGTACACGTGTGTTATGTACACAGGACTTCAGATCTCTCTTGGTCAGGTGACTATTAGACCTACAGGGCCCCTACTACAATGAAGTAGCCTCACCAAGACAAACTCAGGGCCCCTACTACAATGAAGTAGCCTCACCAAGAGAAACTCAGGGCCCCGACTACAATGAAGTAGCCTCACCAAGAGAAACTCAGGGCCCCTACTACAATGAAGTAGCCTCACCAAGAGAAACTCAGGGCCTCTACTACAATGAAGTAGCCTCACCAAGAGAAACTCAGGGCACCTACTACAATGAAGTAGCCTCACCAAGAGAAACTCAGGGCCCCGACTACAATGAAGTAGCCTCACCAAGAGAAACTAAGGGCCCCTACTACAATGAAGTAGCCTCACCAAGAGAAACTCAGGGCACCTACTACAATGAAGTAGCCTCACCAAGAGAAACTCAGGGCCCCGACTACAATGAAGTAGCCTCACCATGAGAAACTCAGGGCCCCTACTACAATGAAATGCCTCACCAAGAGAAACTCAGGGAGCTAGTTACCATGACGTAGCCTCACCAGGAGAAACTTAGGGCCCTAGATACCATGACGTATCCTCAGCAGGAGAAACTCAGGGCCCTAGTCACCATGACGTAGCCTCACCAGGAGAAACTCAGGGCCCTAGTTACCATGACATAGCCTTACCAGGAGAAACTTAGGGACCCTAGTTACCATGACGTAGCCTCACCAAGAGAAACTCAGGGCCCTAGTTACCATGATGTAGCCTCACCAGGAGAAACTCAGGGCCCTAGTTACCATGACATAGCTTCACCAGGAGAAACTCAAGGCCCTAGTTACCATGACGTAGCCTTACCAGGAGAAACTCAGGGCCCTAGTTACCATGATGTAGCCTCACCAGGAGAAACTCAGGGCCCCTGCTACCATGATGTAGCCACACCAGGAGAAACTCAGGGCCCTAGTTACCATGACGTAGCCTTACCAGGAGAAACTCAGGGCCCTAGTTACCATGATGTAGCCTCACCAGGAGAAACTCAGGGCCCCTGCTACCATGATGTAGCCACACCAGGAGAAACTCAGGGCCCTAGTTACCATGACGTAGCCTCACCAGGAGAAGCTCAGGGCCCCTATTACCACGACATAGCCTCACCAGGAGAAACTCGGGCCCTAGTTACCATGACGTAGCCTCACCAAGAGAAACTCAGGGCCCTAGTTACCATGACGTAGCCTCACCAGGAGAAACTCAGGGCCCTAGTTACCATGACGTAGCCTCACCAGTAGAAACTCAGGGCCCCTACTACCATGACGTAGCCTCACCAGTAGAAACTCAGGGCCCCTACTACCATGACGTTGCCTCACCAGGTGAAACTCAGGGCCCTAGTTACCATGATGTAGCCTCAAGGCTCCTAGTTGTAGACTACATATATTCCTGGTCAAGTAATTTGGTCAAGAAAAACCCACACCTCATGTTTTTCATCAAATAGCTCAACAGTGGAATTGATTTAAAAAATCTACAGATGTAGCCCCCACCCCCTCCTCCCCTCCCTTTCAACTCCAAGCCTCCAGTCCAAGTGTAACGTTTTCTTCTGCTTGGTGTATGTATTGTATGGTTTTAATATTCATCATGTTAAAACGCCAGGTTGAAGTGTTTAGTCCCTGGTATCCCCCTCCAGGGGTGGATCACACCAGATGTATGCACATCTACATCTGTTCAGTCTGCATCCTAAATGCCATAGGGCTCTGGTTAAAAGTAGTGCACTATATCGGGAATAGGGTGCCATTTGGGACTCAGACTCAGACTCCTGATGCAGGTGTGGTTGGCATTATAAACAAGCCGAGAGAGAGAAGAATTCCCGAGGCTTTAGAGGGGTAGAGTATAATTCAACCAGGCTCACATTTTAATTTTTAATAAATCCCCCTATATAATGACATGTAATGGCAGGGTGTCAGTCGACCATCGCCATCCTGTCTGTCACACAGATAAACACAGGTAGGATAGAGGGAGAGAGAGAGGGAGAGGAGAGGGAGATAAGAAACAGGAGAAAGAGAGAGAGAAATATAGAGACAGAGCGAGTCAAAGGGAGGACCGTGTCATTATTGGGGATGATGTCATGTATATAGTGGGATATGTGAAATGACAGCTTCCCTTTCATTCCTCTGATCAGTGGTTTAATCCTGACAGAGGAACAGCAGGCTGGGGAGCTGAGCCGCCCTGCTCTGCCTCACTCATATGTGTGTGTGTGTCTCTCTACCTCTTCTTCCTTGTTTTGTGTGTGTGTGTGTGTGTGTGTGTGCCTGTGCGTGCAAATGTATGTGTGTGCGCAAGATAAGTGTGTGTGTGTGTGTGTGTGTGTGTGTGTGTGTGTGTGTGTGTGTGTGTGTGTGTGTGTGTGTGTGTGTGTGTGTGTGTGTGTGTGTGTGTGTGTGTGTGTGTGTGTGTGTGTGTGTGTGTGTGTGTGTGTGTGTGTGTGTGTGTGTGTGTGTGTGCTCGAGTGCCCACGGCACCAGGAAAAAGTGTTCTACAGGCTGATTACACAGCCAAGCAAATGCCGCTTTTAATGAAGGAGGGGGATAGAGAGAAAAACACAGGACATTTAATTGATATGTAAATGACAGAAATTCGCATTTGGGCTGAAGGTGGAGAGTGCTACAGCATTAACCAGCTTATGAGTTAATACATACAACATCTCTCTCTCTCTCTCTGAGAAGAAGAAGAAAGATGAATACAACATCTCTCTCTCTCTCTCTCTGAGAAGAAGAAGAAAGATGAATACAACAGATGTCTCCTGAATCTTAACTGATTTCCTGAGTTCTTGTGTAATCAGGCAGTTTCCTGAGAATCTGCAGCTCTTCAAACCCCCGGCGCGGCGCTGAGACGGAGAGGCACGTCTTGACTTAAGAGTAAAATCCACTGGCCTTTTCTTCTGTCTTCCAGACAGACAGAGACTGGGAGGCTTTGTGAAATACACCAGATGGTGTTGAATATCTGGGACGGACGGAGAGAGAGACTGAGCGTTGTAGTTTGTGTTGGACAGTGTCCGACAGCTTGTTGTAACAGTGTATCTCTATGTACCATATAACATTGCAGAGTAGGTCGACAGAAGACAACAGCTGCTGCTAAAGGGCTTGAATAGAAGTGCATGTTGTGACAACTGCCGACGTGTGCACTCACTTCCGTCATCATGAAGTGCTTTGAGAGACTAGTCAAGGACCACATCACCTCCACCCTACCTGACACCCTAGACCCACTCCAATTTGCTTACCGCCCCAATAGGTCCACAGACGACGCAATCGCAACCACACTGCACACTGCCCTAACCCATCTGGACAAGAGGAATACCTATGTGAGAATGCTGTTCATCGACTACAGCTCAGCATTTAACACCACAGTACCCTCCAAACTCGTCATCAAGCTCGAGACCCTGGGTCTCGACCCCGCCCTGTGCAACTGGGTACTGGACTTCCTGACGGACCGCCCCCAGGTGGTGAGGATAGGTAACAGCATCTCCACCCCGCTGATCCTCAACACACCCCACAAGGGTGTGTTCTGAGCCCTCTCCTGTACTCCCTGTTCACCCACGACTGCGTGGCCATGCACGCCTCCAACTCAATCATCAAGTTGCAGACGACACTACAGTGGTAGGCCTGATTACCAACAACGACGAGACGGCCTACAGGGAGGAGGTGAGGGCCCTCAGAGTGTGGTGTCAGGAAAATCAACAAAACAAAGGAGATAATCGTGGACTTCAGGAAAGAGCAGAGGGAGTACGCCCCCCATCCACATCGATGGAACTGTAGTGGAGAAGGTGAAAAGTTTTAAGTTCTTCGGCGTACACATCAAGGACAAACTGAAATGGTCCACCCACACAGACAGCGTTGTGAAGAAGGAACAGCAGCGCCTCTTTAACCTCAGGAGGCTGAAGAAATTTGGCTTGCCACCAAAAGCACTCACAAACTTTTACAGATGCACAATTGACAGCATCCTGTCGGGCTGTATCACTGCCTGGTACGGCAACTGCTCTGCCCACAACCGCATGGCTCTCCAGAGAGTAGTGAGGTCTACACAACGCATCACCGGGGGCAAACTACCTGCCCTCCAGGACACCTACACCACCCGATGTCACAGGAAGGCCAAAAAGATCATCAAGGACAACAGCCACCCGAGCCACTGCCTGTTCACCCCGCTATCATCCAGAAGATGAGGTCAGTACAGGTACATCAAAGCTGGGACCGAGAGACTGAAAAACAGCTTCTATCTCAAGGCCATCAGACTGTTAAACAGCCATCACTAACAATGAGTGGCTGCTGCCAACATACTGACTCAACTCCAGCCACTTTAATAATGTACAAATGTATGAAAAATGTATCACTAGCCACTTTAAACAATACCACTTCATATAATGTTTACATACCCTACATTACTCATCTCATATGTATATACTGTACGTGATACCATCTACTGCATCTTGCCTATGCTGTTCTGTACCATCACTTATTCATATATTTGTATGTACATATTCTTCATTCCTTTACACTTGTGTGCATAAGGTAGTAGTTGTGGTATTGTTGGGTTAGATTACTCGTTGGTTATTACTGCATTGTCGGAACTAGAAGCACAAGCATTTCGCTACACTCGCATTAACATCTGCTAACCATGTGTATGTGACAAATAAAATGTGATTTGATTTGAACCAAGGTTCTGTAACGACTCCCACCACTTTTCCCCGTCAGACCTGGGATTCGAACGGGCAACCCTCCGGTGGCTGGCTCGCCTCTCTAACAGCTGGACTACCTGCCGCCCCAGTTGAAAAGGTAAGAAAAGGTTGCATAGAGCAAGTTCTAACAGTTGGCATGTTCTGTTCACTGGAGACATACCACTACATAGCAGGGACAATGATCATTATCACTAGGGCCAACTCTATTTTTGGCAAAATAAACATGGCAAAATAAACATGGCAAAATAAACATGGCAGAATAAACATGGCAAAATAAACATGGCAAAATAAACATGGCAAAATAAACATGGCAAAATAAACATGGCAAAATAAACATGGCAGAATAAACATGGCAAAATAAACATGGCAAAATAAACATGGCAAAATAAACATGGCAAAATAAACATGGCAAAATAAACATGGCAAAATAAACATAAACATGGCAAAATAAACATGGCAAAATAAACATAAACATGGCAAAATAAACATGGCAAAATAAACATGGCAGAATAAACATGGCAAAATAAACATGGCAGAATAAACATGGCAAAATAAACATGGCAAAATAAACATGGCAGAATAAACATGGCAGAATAAACATGGCAAAATAAACATGGCAGAATAAACATGGCAAAATAAACATGGCAGAATAAACATGGCAAAATAAACATGGCAGAATAAACATGGCAAAATAAACATGGCAGAATAAACATGGCAAAATAAACATGGCAGAATAAACATGGCAGAATAAACATGGCAAAATAAACATGGCAAAATAAACATGGCAGAATAAACATGGCAAAATAAACATGGCAAAATAAACATGGCAAAATGGCAACCTGTTCACTAGTGTACTACTTGACCTGTGTCCATTGGGATGCATTGTAAATACTGGTAAATCACAACAGCTCCCCGCACTGCTCTGATTCAGAGGGGTTGGGTTAAATGCGGAAGACACATTTCAGTTGAAAGCATTCTGTTGTACAACTGACAAGGTATCCCCTTTCCCTTCCACATTATTATCACTCGGCTATATTAAGGGGGTTATTGTTATTTGATTTTTTCGCTCTGGTCATTGGCTGGAACAGGGTCTGTTGGATTGGAAAATGATATTAAACAAGTTGTTGTGTTGTGTTCTCTCTCCAGCACGAAGCAAATAAAAGCCAAAACAAATGGCTGGTTAGGTCCCTGCAATGGTAGGGACACACACACACACACACACACACACACACACACACACACACACACACACACACACACACACACACACACACACACACACACACACACACACACACACACACACACACACACACACACACACACACACACACAAAATAATGTGTGCACAAGCGCACGTACACACACATAGACGTGCACACAAGCACACACACACACACACACACACACACACACACACACACACACACACACACACACACACACACACACACACACACACACACACACACACACACACACACACACACACACACACACACACACACACACACACACACTGCTGCTGCTACCGTGAATCAAATGGACTCTGATTAGAAATGATTGGCCCAAAAATCACACACAGCGGAAACCACATTAGACAGAGCTGGTTCTGCTCCAGCTTTCAGAGAGAGAAAAAAACAGATCGAATCTTGAATCCTTCTCTTACCAAAATAAACACAAGATGTTTCTTTTTTTGATTATTTTACGCCACTGGAGGGAGAAAAGCCTCTCAACTATGAGACCAGAGAAAATGTACTGAGAGTGGTGGTGGACAAAGTAGTAGCAACACACACACACACACACACACACACACACACACACACACACACACACACACACACACACACACACACACACACACACACACACACACACACACACACACACACACACACACACACACACACACACACACACACACACACACACACACACACACACACACACACACACACACACACTCACTCTCTGGTGGCCATTGGAGTTACATAAAGCCAATGACTGTATACATGAATGGACGAAACCATCAATCGCATGACACCATGAATTCATAATATGAAGATTCAGTACATGAATGGACGAAACCATCAATCGCATGACACCATGAATTCATAATATGAAGATTCAGTACATGAATGGACGAAACCATCAATCGCATGACACCATGAATTCATAATATGAAGATTCAGTAACGCATGAGACAAATGAGCTACTCCAGGAAGTGACGTTACAGACTTGCTCAGTGCAGCCCCCTCTCATTGAGTAAGTCAAGTTGAAGGCCGACTGAGGACTGCAGGTTGCCATTAGCAACTCATTTATCCTTATAACCTCTTCTGTGCGCGAAATAATTGGTTCAAGGACATACATCTGGTGTATTAGAAGCAGTTACGAGTACCATGATTTGTCTTCAAAACATTTTTTTTAATTAACACGATGATTACAATTTTTCCATGGACTATAATGGAGATTCTGTTTTCTGCTAACCATGCCTGCAGTACCGCGGTCGGCCTTGAACTGCCATGGCTTCAATGAGAGGGGGCAGTCGCTCTCCGTTGCATAAAACAGCATCCCTGTTCCTCCTCAGCCAATTACAACAGTGGCGGTTGGGGTGCCAGGTCTATGAACCAGGTAGTGTGATCCAGGTCACTGGTCACAAACGATGCCTTCAGACTCCTGCTCTACACAGAGTGCCTTTATGCACAGTGTACAGTCAGCACTGAGCAGCAAAGCAGTTGTAAAAACCCTGCTATACATTGACAGGTGTTTAGAGGAATAATAAACAGGAAAATAAACAGTGAGGCTTGGAGGGCAGATAAAAAGCCACACAGTGAAATCACAGAGAACTAGTGGGACAAGAGGCCAGAAGGACGCGTGGACATAAAAGCACAACTGTGCTGCTTGGAGAGAGGCACTGCTCCAGTCTGTGTATGGACTGATGACTGTTATGCTGTTCCTCAGCATATTATGCTACAGCAAACAGAGAACAATGCTTGTCAAACAAACTGCTATTGAAAAATAGCCACTAATTTCCCCAAAAGTGATTGAACGGAAGGTCCACTACGGCTGCTTTGTAACACTAGGAAGAGTAGCTGCTGCATCGGGATCCTGATCAACTCAATTCAACTTCCTTTCTAGATGGTGAAACCGTGAGAATAGAACAGACTTGGGGTTGAATAAGCCAAGGCCTACTCTGTCTCTCTCTCCAGGACTCTCTCTAACTCTCTCTGAGCAGACGTGACAGGAGCTATAATGAATGGAGAGAGTGAGGGCGAGGGAGTGAGAGAATTAGAGCAAGAGAGATCCAGTCCTTTTGGCTGAGGCTGCGGAGGTGTTGGATGAAGGAGCTTGAGCCGACCCGAGCGCAGTACCCTTTGAGCGGGTTAAAGGTGTCTTTGGACCCTCTGTGTGTGTGTGTGTGTGTGTGTGTGTGTGTGTGTGTGTGTGTGTGTGTGTGTGTGTGTGTGTGTGTGTGTGTGTGTGTGTGTGTGTGTGTGTGTGTGTGTGTGTGTGTGTGTGTGTGTGTGTGTGTGTGTGTGTGTGTGTGTGTGTGTGTGTGCCTGCGTGCGTGCGTGCGTGGAGCTGAAGGATGAAGGAAGAAGTGAGAGAGGGATGAGAGATAGAAAGGATCTCCTTTGAAAAGTCCGTATCTGGAAGGCCTTTGAGCTGGGTTACGTTGCTCCCCTCCCCACACCGCCACTAACCCAGAGGAAACAATTAGACCAAATGTTTTGTGGCAGTCAGTCTCTTTCCCTGATGTATTATCAAAGGGCCAGAGAGAGAGACAAGAAAAGAAGGGAGAGAAAAAAATGAACTAGAAAAGGAATACAGTTGGTGGGACGGCAACAAACGATTCCAGCGACGAGAGAGGGGAAGGTCAGAGCGTAATTATGAGAGGTTAAACGCTTTTCCCGGCTTCGCCTCTCGAGGAGATTGAAATAAAAACGACTGGATAATAAAACGAGTGTGGTCCTCTCTGCTCAGCTAACATGGAAGGGGTGTTGTGGCTGTGATCTCTCTCTCTCTCTGTTACTACAAGCTGATGCCTTATCAGAGGAACAGAGGAGCAGTAGTACACTCTGATTGGAGTGCAGAGATACCTGAAAGAAGACCTGAGAGGGCCAGATGATAGGCTGAATATTTAGCAGGGGGAGACAAGATTGGTTGGAAATACATTCTTATAAGGAGAGGTAAGTGGTAAGAGCTGAGTTGATAGGGAGGGATACGAGTGGCTGGCTCAGTGAAGCAGGGTTAGGGTCAATTCCATTTAAATTCGTCAGTCAATTGACTCAAGAATTGAAAAGTGGCATTCATTCATTTTCAATGGCAATTATCCCATTGTAATTCAACTTTCAATTCCACTCCCAAATGTACTGAATCAAAATGAAATTGACCCCAACCTTTCACCGGAGTGAATCTGACAGAGATGGTCCGTCCCATACAATAAAATCTGGAAGAAAACGTTCTCTACCTTTCTGAAGAGTGCAGTGAGCTTCTCATGGGTGTTGTAGAAGACAAGTAGTTGACCAAGATGAGGCAGATGAGGTTGAGGATAAGTGTGAGGATGTAGGCCTGCTCGGGAGCCACCTCTGGGCTCGAGCTAGGGCATCACTGCACAAGACTCCCTCGGCAGGGAGAAGAAGGACAGGATGGGCTCGGAGAGAGCCGTCCTGGAGGGGACACAATAGATGAATGGGTGAGTAGCAGTGGGGGAGAGAGAGGGTGGGGTGGGAGAGGACAGCAGAGAGTAAGGCAGTTAGATGAACAGGGATAACAGAAGACAACAGAGTCAGGAACATTTTAGGGTAACGTGAATTTGGCTCATGAATGAGAACATGAAGACGCTGCAATATTTAAGACAATAGACCCCCACCAGCAGCAGTTTCACCCACCCCCACACCCCAGGCTTACTCTCCAGTCTCTGCACCAGCTCCATGTTCTTACTGGTCACCTCCGGGCTGTGCTGCAGGGCCTCCATAGGGATACAGCACTGTGTTTCCCACCAGCTTGAAACTGGTTTCTGCATGCACACACATACGGCTACATTAAACACCACATAATCATATTATGAAGCATTTTGTATTCCTTTTATATAAAAACATTTATACTGCAAATACAGCCAAATGTACTGAGTTGTTCAACAACGGTAGATATGTAAAAACTGATTTGTGTAACATATTCCCCTACGCGATTCAGATGAAATACAATAATATTGACTATATGCACACCAGGGGAAGCCAGTGTTCACTACTCTACTGTAGGCCACTGAATAACACAGAGTGAAAATAGTTCTCAGCATCTCTCCAACCTACTGCACCATTCATCTCAAACATGTCCCACCACTTGAGTGAGAAGTGCAGGAATGAAAACTATAATACAGAGCAACATGAAAGAGAAATGGTTTGAATGAAAGAAGAAGAGGTGGAAGGAGGAAGGGGAAAAGCGGATCCAAACAGACTGTATTGGCCTGATGAGAAATGATGAGATGAAAGAGAACAAGGTTCGGAGTATCAGTGAGAACCAGAGACTCTGGTGATACTGCCTCTGACTGGGAGGCTAGTTAGGAGACACACACACACAAACACAGAGAGCAAGAGAGAGAGAGTGAAATAGTGACACAGAGAGAGACAGAGACAGAAAGACAGAGGAGAGAAAGACAGAGGAGAGAGAAAAACAGACACACAGACACAGACACACACACACAGAGCCAGACAGGAGACACAACAGAGAGACTCTGACCTTTATGGGAAGAGAAATAACACAAGGACAGAAAGAGAGATAATGAGACAACTCAGAGCAGCAAAGCTGAACAAAACAGCCAAAGCGCAATGTTGTTTTAGGTGCGTGTGTCTGCTTGCATCCGTATGCGTGTGTTTGAGGGCAAACCTTTTCTGTATAAGTATATATAAATATGTACATTTATGTGTATGTACTTTGTGTGTATTTGCGAATCTAGGGAGCAGTTAGAAGTGAATGGATGAATAAACAATGGATGAGATAAACCTTTGCCTTGCAGCCAAATGGATCGATCACGACTGCAACTGCAGAAGGCCAGGCGTGGGTGAAACCTGTGTACCAGAGGCCCTATTACCTGGGCTGCCTGCCCTCCGCTCGCAACTTACTTACACATTTATGTAGTCACTGTAGTAAAGGCCTCAAACACACACACTGCAGTCACAGTGGACGTATAATGACTTCATTGTTTTTGCCACAGTGAGTTCAGAATAAAGTTTCAAAATCTCGCAGAAAGAAGAATGCTGTTCAGTTTACCCTGGAGGCATGGTGATGTGCCTTTCTTAAAAAGTTCTGTATCCTTGAATTTTTTTTTTTTCTTAGATGGCGTGCACATAATTGACTGAATATGATCCACAAAATGAGTTAGTGGGAAGAGAGGGGGAAACAAAGAATGTAGAGTGCTACTGTCACTATTTAGAATTGCCCAAATCGTTGGCTGATTATCCCACGAGTCTGACTGAACTGCTGCTTCAGGTGAAGAGAGTGTGTGTGTGTGTGTGTTCTGATTGTGTAGTTTATGTTTACCAACAGAGTGTAAAAAGTGGCACAGTCTGTAGTGATTGAGCAATTAGCATAAATGAACCATCACAGCGCACAATTGACTGCACAGTACTGGTGTGTGTGTATGTGTGTGTGTGTGTGTGTGTGTGTGTGTGTGTGTGTGTGTGTGTGTGTGTGTGTGTGTGTGTGTGTGTGTGTGTGTGTGTGTGTGTGTGTGTGTGTGTGTGACTGACTGCGTGATTATCACTACGTGTCTCATCAAAGGTCACTTTTACTGAGAACTTCTACCTTTTTAAAGGAGAAGAAGAGGGAAGGAATAGCACAATAACACT